>NC_092277.1:6357987-6378379 GCF_036320965.1 Panulirus ornatus | reverse complement strand
ATCCAGAAAATTTTATTCTAGCATATCCAATATCCACACCAGCCCACATTCACCCTGAATGACATTTCTTATTTGCCTAAGCCATTTTACAATCTATGCTTGACAAAGCAGGGGGAGTCATCGCTTTGGTTTTACCAGTTCCTATTATCGTAATTTTTCCTACAACACACTGTTCAAAATTCCAAAGACTAGCATTTTACCCATTAAGAAAATATCTATTTTGATCCTTAGTATCAATTTTAGTCCTACTTACATAAATTTATATTGGGGCACGACCTGGGGAAGATCCTAATATTCTAAGTGGACAAATTTCAACCGTTCTATATTTTTCCTATTTTGTGCTTAATTCAATTACCATATATCTATGAGACTCTCTCCTGGATTGATTAATTAGTTTAAGAAAAACCAGCATCTTGAAAAAACTTCAAAAGACATAATGTTCTCATCAAATGCCCTTTACTGATATTTATTTTTTTTATTTTGCTTTGCTGCTGTCTCCCACGTTAGCGAGGTAGCTCAAGGAAACAGATGAAAGAATGGCCCAACCCACCCACATACACGTCCAGATGCAAATATACATACCTATACATCTCAATGTACACATATATATACACACACAGACATATACATATATACACATGTACATAATTCATACTGTCAGAGTTTATTTATTCCCATCGCCACCTCGCCATACATGGAATAACAACCCCCTCCCCCCTCATGTGCGCGAGGTAGCACTAGGAAAAGACAACAAAGGCCCCATTCGTTCACACTCAGTCTCTAGCTGTCATGCAATAATGCACTGAAACCACAGCTCCCTTTCCACATCCAGGCCCCACACAACTTTCCATGGTTTACCCCAGACGCTTCACATGCCCTGGTTCAATCCACTGAAAGCACATCAACCCTGGTATACCACATCGATCCAATTTACTCTATTCCTTGCACGCCTTTCACCTTCCTGCATGTTGAGGCCCCGATCACTCAAAATCTTTTTCACTCCATCTTTCCACCTCCAATTTGGTCTCTCACTTCTCCTTGTTCCCTCCACCTCTGACACATATATCCTCTTGGTCAATCTTTCCTCACTCATTCTCTCCATGTGACCAAACCATTTCAAAACACCCTCTTCTGCTCTCTCAACCACATTCTTTTTATTTCCACACATCTCTCTTACCCTTACATTACTTACTCGATCAAACCACCTCACACCACATATTGTCCTCAAACATCTCATTTCCAGCACATCCACCCTCCTGCGCACAACTCTATCCATAGCCCACGCCTCGCAACCATACAACATTGTTGGAACCACTATTCCTTCAAACACCCATTTTTGCCTTCTGAGATAATGTTCTCGACTTCCAAGCATTCTTCAAGGCTCCCAGAATTTTCGCCCACTCCCCCACCCTATGATTCACTTCTGCTTCCATGGTTCCATCTGCTGCCAGATCCACTCCCAGATTTCTAAAACACTTTACTTCCTCCAGTTTTTCTCCATGCAAACTTACCTCCCAATTGACTTGACCCTCAACCCTACTGTACCTAATAACCTTGCTCTTATTCACATTTACTCTTAACTTTCTTCTTTCACACACTTTACCAAACTCAGTCACCAGCTTCTGCAGTTTCACACATGAATCTGCCACCAGCACTGTATCATCAGCGAACAACAACTAAGTCACTTCCCTAGCTCTCTCATCCACAACAGACTGCATACTTGCCCCTCTTTCCAAAGCTCTTGCATTCACCTCCCTAACAACCCCATCCATACACAAATTAAACAACCATGGACACATCACACACCCCTGCCACAAACCTACATTCACTGAGAACCAATCACTTTCCTCTCTTCCTACACGTACACATGCCTTACTATTTTATTTTTATTATACTTTGTCGCTGTCTCCCGCGTTTGCGAGGTAGCGCAAGGAAACAGACGAAAGAAATGGCCCAACCCCCCCCCATACACATGTATATACATACATCCACACACGCAAATATACATACCTACACAGCTTTCCATGGTTTACCCCAGACGCTTCACATGCCTTGATTCAATCCACTGACAGCATGTCAACCCCGGTATAACACATCGCTCAAATTCACTCTATTCCTTGCCCTCCTTTCACCCTCCTGCATATTCAGGCCCCGATCACACAAAATCTTTTTCACTCCATCTTTCCACCTCCAATTTGGTCTCCCTCTTCTCCTCGCTCCCTCCACCTCCGACACATATATCCTCTTGGTCAATCTTTCCTCACTCATTCTCTCCATGTGCCCAAACCACTTCAAAACACCCTCTTCTGCTCTCTCAACCATGCTCTTTTTATTTCCACACATCTCTCTTACCCTTACGTTACTCACTCGATCAAACCACCTCACACCACACATTGTCCTCAAACATCTCATTTCCAGCACATCCATCCTCCTGCGCACAACTCTATCCATAGCCCACGCCTCGCAACAATACAACATTGTTGGAACCACTATTCCTTCAAACATACCCATTTTTGCTTTCCGAGATAATGTTCTCGACTTCCACACATTCTTCAAGGCCCCCAGAATTTTCGCCCCCTCCCCCACCCTATGGTCCACTTCCGCTTCCATGGTTCCATCCGCTGCCAGATCCACTCCCAGATATCTAAAACACTTCACTTCCTCCAGTTTTTCTCCATTCAAACTCACCTCCCAATTGACTTGACCCTCAACCCTACTGTACCTAATAACCTTGCTCTTATTCACATTTACTCTTAACTTTCTTCTTCCACACACTTTACCAAACTCAGTCACCAGCTTCTGCAGTTTCTCACATGAATCAGCCACCAGCGCTGTATCATCAGCGAACAACAACTGACTCACTTCCCAAGCTCTCTCATCCCCAACAGACTTCATACTTGCCCCTCTTTCCAAAACTCTTGCATTTACCTCCCTAACAACCCCATCCATAAACAAATTAAACAACCATGGACACATCACACACCCCTGCCGCAAACCTACATTCACTGAGAACCAATCACTTTCCTCTCTTCCTACACATACACATGCCTTACATCCTCGATAAAAACTTTTCACTGCTTCTAACAACTTTCCTCCCACACCATATATTCTTAATACCTTCCACAGAGCATCTCTATCAACTCTATCATATGCCTTCTCCAGATCCATAAATGCTACATACAAATCCATTTGCTTTTCTAAGTATTTCTCACATACATTCTTCAAAGCAAACACCTGATCCACACATCCTCTACCACTTCTGAAACCACACTGCTCTTCCCCAATCTGATGCTCTGTACATGCCTTCACCCTCTCAATCAACACCCTCCCATATAATTTACCAGGAATACTCAACAAACTTATACCTCTGTAATTTGAGCACTCACTCTTATCCCCTTTGCCTTTGTACAATGGCACTATGCACGCATTCCGCCAATCCTCAGGCACCTCACCATGAGTCATACATACATTAAATAACCTTACCAACCATTCAACAATACAGTCACCCCCTTTTTTGATAAATTCCACTGCAATACCATCCAAACCTGCTGCCTTGCCGGCTTTCATCTTCCGTATAGCTTTCACTACCTCTTCTCTGTTTACCAAATCATTTTCCCTAACCCTCGCACTTTGCACACCACCTCGACCAAAACACCCTATATCTGCCACTCTATCATCAAACACATTCAACAAACCTTCAAAATACTCACTCCATCTCCTTCTCACATCACCACTACTTGTTATCACCTCCCCATTTGCGCCCTTCACTGAAGTTCCCATTTGCTCCCTTGTCTTACGCACTTTATTTACCTCCTTCCAGAACATCTTTTTATTCTCCCTAAAATTTAATGATACTCTCTCACCCCAACTCTCATTTGCCCTTTTTTTCACCTCTTGCACCTTTCTCTTGACCTCCTGTCTCTTTCCTTTATACATCTCCCACTCAATTGCATTTTTTCCCTGCAAAAATCGTCCAAATGCCTCTCTCTTCTCTTTCACTAATACTCTTACTTCTTCATCCCACCACTCACTACCCTTTCTAATCAACCCACCTCCCACTCTTCTCATGCCACAAGCATCTTTTGCACAATCCATCACTGATTCCCTAAATACATCCCATTCCTCCCCCACTCCCCTTACTTCCATTGTTCTCACCTTTTTCCATTCTGTACTCAGTCTCTCCTGGTACTTCCTCACACAGGTCTCCTTCCCAAGCTCACTTACTCTCACCACCCTCTTCACCCCAACATTCACTCTTCTTTTCTGAAAACCCGTACAAATCTTCACCTTAGCCTCCACAAGATAATGATCAGACATCCCTCCAGTTGCACCTCTCAGCACATTAACATCCAAAAGTCTCTCTTTCGCACGCCTGTCAATTAACATGTAATCCAATAACGCTCTCTGGCCATCTCTCCTACTTACATTAGTATACTTATGTATATCTCGCTTTTTAAACCAGGTATTCCCAATCATCAGTCCTTTTTCAGCACATAAATCTACAAGCTCTTCACCATTTCCATTTACAACACTGAACACCCCATGTATACCAATTATTCCCTCAACTGCCACATTACTCACCTTTGCATTCAAATCACCCATCACTATAACCCGGTCTCGTGCATCAAAACCACTAACACACTCATTCAGCTGCTCCCAAAACACTTGCCTCTCATGATCTTTCTTCTCATGCCCAGGTGCATATGCACCAATAATCACCCACCTCTCTCCATCAACTTTCAGTTTTACCCATATTGATCGAGAATTTACTTTCTTACATTCTATCACATACTCCCACAACTCCTGTTTCAGGAGTATTGCTACTCCTTCCCTTGCTCTTGTCCTCTCACTAACCCCTGACTTTACTCCCCAGACATTCCCAAACCACTCTTCCCCTTTACCCTTGAGCTTCGTTTCACTCAGAGCCAAAACATCCAGGTTCCTTTCCTCAAACATACTACCTATCTCTCCTTTTTTCGCATCTTGGTTACATCCACACACATTTAGGCACCCCACTCTGAGCCTTCGAGGAGGATGAGCACTCCCCGCGTGACTCCTTCTTCTGTTTCCCATTTTAGAAAGTTAATACAAGGAGGGGAGGATTTCTGGCCCCCCGCTCCCGTCCCCTCTAGTCGCTTTCTACGACACACGAGGAATACGTGGGAAGTATTCTTTCACCCCTATCCCCAGGGATAATACACATATATATATACATATACACATACACACACATACACATACATACGCACATATACACACACACACACATACATATATATACATATGAAAAATGTAAGAAACAATTTAGAAAACTGAAACTTCTAGCTTGAAATGAATGAAAAAATGAAACATGAATCTTTCATATACAATACAAATGTGTACATAAAAATATGATGCCTTTTAAGATACTTTGTAAAAAAAATTTACTTTAGAATATCAAGTGAATACTCCATCAGCAGCTGCTGTCATTTTGAGCCCTCCAAGTGTGTACAGCAGATATTCCTTATTGGCCTCGTCACCCTCATTTTCCACCCAAAGCTTCAGGAGAAATGCAACTTGGCTCTCCACGCTATCCTCCTTCTCTGCTTTATCTTTCTCAATAAAATCAATCTCATCATTTTTGAATCCAAGCTTTTTGAAGAGAAGTTTCCACTTGTCTTTTCCCAGTTTGTCTAAGTTTTTGGCGAGGGCCCTCTGCTCCTCCTCAGTGATGGCTTTAATCTCAGGTCGCTCCTCATCTCCTCCATCCTCCTCCATATCCTCCACCTCCTCCTTTACTCCATCATTCTGTTCGAGAACTGCAATGACCTTTTCCTCTTCTTTTTCATCTTCTTGAAAAATATATACATGAATAAAGTGTCAAGGAATAAATTTCATTGCCAGACAGCTAGAAGGGCGATTCATTCAAAATAATCATGGCAAGGGTTACTTGGGAAAAAAATTAACACTGGTTTCATCCACAGGTAACCCAGTTTTTTAACATTCCTTTTCATTGCCTTGGTATACGATTAAAGTGCAGGAAAAGCTTTATTATCTGGCTCAGATATGTTAATCACTGGTTCCACAAAAGGTTAATCACTGGTTCCACACATGCCTTACATCCTCGATAAAAACTTTTCACTGCTTCTAACAACTTGCCTCCCACACCATATATTCTTAATACCTTCCACAGAGCATCTCTATCAACTCTTATCATATGCCTTCTCCAGATCCATAAATGCTACATACAAATCCATTTGCTTTTCTAAGAATTTCTCACATACATTCTTCAAAGCAAACACCTGATCCACACATCCTCTACCACTTCTGAAACCACACTGCTCTTCCCCAATCTGATGCTCTGTACATGCCTTCACCCTCTCAATCAATACCCTCCCATATAATTTACCAGGAATACTCAACACACTTATGCCTCTGTAATTTGAGCACTCACTCTTATCCCCTTTGCCTTTGTACAATGGCACTATGCAAGCATTCCGCCAATCCTCAGGCACTTCACCATGCATCATACATACATTAAATAACCTTACTAACCAGTCAACAATACAGTCACCCCCCTTTTTAATAAATTCCACTGCAATACCATGCAAACCTGCTGCCTTGCCAGCTTTCATCTTCTGCAAAGCTTTTACCACCTCTTCTCTGTTTACCAAATCATTTTCCCTAACCCACTCACTTTGCACACCACCTCGACCATAACACCCTATATCTGCCACTCTATCATCAAACACATTCAATAAACCTTCAAAATACTCACTCCATCTCCTTCTCACATCACCATTACTTGTTATCACCTCCCCATTAGCCCCCTTCACTGAAGTTCCCATTTGCTCCCTTGTCTTGTACACTTTATCTTTATCTCGCAACCATACAACATTGTTGGAACCACTATTCCTTCAAACATACCCATTTTTGCTTTCTGAGATACTGTTTTCGACTTCCACACATTCTTCAAGGCTCCCAGAATTTTCGCCCCCTCCCCCACCCTATGATTCACTTTCCCTTCCATGGTTCCATATGCTGCCAAATCCACTCCCAGATATCTAAAACACTTCACTTCCTCCAGTTTTTCTCCATTCAAACTTACCTCCCAATTGACTTGACCCTCAACCCTACTGTACCTAATAACCTTGCTCTTATTCACATTTACTCTCAACTTTCTTCTTTCACACACTTTACCAAACTCAGTCACCAGCTTCTGCAGTTTCTCACATGAATCAGCCACCAGCGCTGTATCATCAACGAACAAAGTAACAGCAAAGTCACAAAAATCAAACCTTCTCGATATAATCTAAAAAGCCCTAAATTAAATCTCTCCATCAAAAAGGAAAATCTTAATAGAAAGGTTTGTTCCTTAGAAAATAACTTCACAGCATCAGAGAAAGGTAGCAAAATT
Organism: Panulirus ornatus; assembly: GCF_036320965.1. NCBI lineage: Eukaryota > Metazoa > Arthropoda > Malacostraca > Decapoda > Palinuridae > Panulirus > Panulirus ornatus. The sequence goes on along the minus strand of NC_092277.1, from coordinate 6,370,983 downwards.
CTGGCAATCCCTACATTAGTAGGCCTTTTATGAATTTGCACATATCCTAAAACTTTTCGCTCTAACAAAGTTACAAATGCTATAGCAACTAATAACTAATAAATATTCGAATGCAGAAATGATAGAAATAATCAACATAACCTGTACCCCACAAAGAACAAGTTAGCATATTATCTATTGACATTAGATACTATATAATTAGATCCTAAATCTAATGCATAAATTCTGCCAAAGTAATATTCGAAACCAGAAAACTATTCTAATTCTTAAATCCTTTCGTACTAAAAGAATTCTTTTTTATGGGAGATAGACACCGACCTGGCTCACACCGGTCTAAATTCAAATTATGTAAAGATTTAAAGGTCGAACAGACCGCTTTTAACATATGGACTTTCAAAAATTATTAAGCTGTTATTCCTAAAGTAACTTATACTGGTTTCTCCAATAAAGGATCCTTATATGCTTCACAATAAAAGTAATCAATTTTTATAAACAGAGCAGTTACTTATTATACTCCTGTCGCCCCCAACAAAATATTTCAGTTCAATAACACCAAACATGTAACTAATCTTTAAATTTTACTAACCAAACTATAAAGGTTTATAGGGTCTTATTTTCCCCTCACCTCATTTAAGCCATTTCACTTAAATATAAATTTAAAAGTTTACAATAGAGACAGTTAATCTCTTGTTCAGCCATTCATACCAGTCCCCAATTAAGGGACAAATTATTATGCAACCTAAGCATGGTCATACTACAGTGGCCATTAAATTCAAACATCACTGGGCAGGCTACACTTTATATAAATTTTCACAAAGACATGTTTTTGATAAACAGACAGAAATGTTATTTGCCGAATCCTTTATTGTACCTTAAATTGAGGCAAAAGATGATTTTTATCTTATTTAAACATTTCCCCACAAAGGTAATTTTACTAATAAAATCATTATTCCTGATAGAATAAAATTTTTTACTAAAATTTCATATCATCATTACACTTCATTGCTGTCTCCCATGTCAGCCAGGTAACGCATGGAAACAGATGAAAGAATGGCCCAACCCACCCACATACACATGTATATACATACACGTCCACACATGCACATGTACTTGCTGCCTTTATTCATTCCCGTCACCAACCAGTCACACATGCAACAGCACCACCCCCCTCCCGCGAGGTAGCGCTAGGAGAGGACAAAAGGCCACATTTGTTCACACTCAGTCTCTAGCTGTCATGTGTAATGCACCCAAACCACAGCTCCCTTTACACATCCAGGCCCCACAAGACTTTCCATGTTTTACCCGACGCTTTACATGTCGTTTCAATCCAATGACAGGACATTGACCCCGGAATACCACATTGTTCCATTTCACTCTTTTCCTTGTGAGCCTTTCAACCTCCTGTATGTTCAGGCCCCAATCGCTCAAAATGTCTTTCACTTCTCGTTCCCTCCATTTCATATTGCAAATAAAAGTTCTGTAGACACTAATTCTACATACTTTTAATTAGAACACTTCATTAACATAGCTACTTCTAAGCCTAGTCAAAATAAATTAAGCTATATTACTTCTTATTTCCTCGCGTATCGTAGAAGGCGACTAGAGGGGACGGGAGCAGGGGGCCAGAAATCCTCCCCTCCTTGTATTTTTAACTTTCTAAAATGGGAAACAGAAGAAGGAGTCATGCGGGGAGTGCTCATCCTCCTCGAAGGCTCAGACTGGGGTGTCTAAATGTGTGTGGATGTAACCAAGATGTGAAAAAAGGAGAGATAGGTAGTATGTTTGAGGAAAGGAACCTGGATGTTTTGGCTCTGAGTGAAACGAAGCTCAAGGGTAAAGGGGAAGAGTGGTTTGGGAATGTCTTGGGAGTAAAGTCAGGAGGGTTAGTGAGAGGACAAGAGCAAGGGAAGGAGTAGCAGTACTCCAGAAACAGGAGTTGTGGGAGTATGTGATAGAATGTAAGAAAGTAAATTCTCGATTAATATGGGTAAAACTGAAAGTTGATGGAGAGAGATGGGTGATTATTGGTGCATATGCACCTGGGCATGAGAAGAAAGATCATGAGAGGCAAGTGTTTTGGGAGCAGCTGAATGAGTGTGTTAGTGGTTTTGATGCACGAGACCGGGTTATAGTGATGGGTGATTTGAATGCAAAGGTGAGTAATGTGGCAGTTGAGGGAATAATTGGTATACATGGGGTATTCAGTGTTGTAAATGGAAATGGTGAAGAGCTTGTAGATTTATGTGCTGAAAAATGACTGGTGATTAGGAATACCTGGTTTAAAAAGCGAGATATACATAAGTATACTAATGTAAGTAGGAGAGATGGCCAGAGAGCATTATTGGATTACGTGTTAATTGACAGGCGCGTGAAAGAGAGACTTTTGGATGTTAATGTGCTGAGAGGTGCAACTGGAGGGATGTCTGATCATTATCTTGTGGAGGCGAAGGTGAAGATTTGTATGGGTTTTCAGAAAAGAAGAGTGAATGTTGATGTGAAGAGGGTGGTGAGAGTAAGTGAGCTTGGGAAAGAGACTTGTGTGAGGAAGTACCAGGAGAGACTGAGTACAGAATGGAAAAAGGTGAGAACAATGGAAGTAAGGGGAGTGGGGGAGGAATGGGATGTATTTAGGGAATCAGTGATGGATTGCGCAAAAGATGCTTGTGGCATGAGAAGAGTGGGAGGTGGGTTGATTAGAAAGGGTAGTGAGTGGTGGGATGAAGAAGAAAGATTATTAGTGAAAGAGAAGAGAGAGGCATTTGGACAATTTTTGCAGGGAAAAAATGCAATTGAGTGGGAGATGTATAAAAGAAAGAGACAGGAGGTCAAGAGAAAGGTGCAAGAGGTGAAAAAGAGGGCAAATGAGAGTTGGGGTGAGAGAGTATCATTAAATTTTAGGGAGAATAAAAAGATGTTCTGGAAGGAGATAATAAAGTGCATAAGACAAGGGAGCAAATGGGAACTTCAGTGAAGGGCGCAAATGGGGAGGTGATAACAAGTAGTGGTGATGTGAGAAGATGGAGTGAGTATTTTGAAGGTTTGTTGAATGTGTTTGATGACAGAGTGGCAGATATAGGGTGTTTTGGTCGAGGTGGTGTGCAAAGTGAGAGGGTTAGGGAAAATGATTTGGTAAACAGAGATGAGGTAGTAAAAGCTTTGCGGAAGATGAAAGCCGGCAAGGCAGCAGGTTTGGATGGTATTGCAGTGGAATCTATTAAAAAAGGGGGTGACTGTATTGTTGACTGGTTGGTAAGGTTATTTAATGTATGTATGACACAGGGTGAGGTGCCTGAGGATTGGCGGAATGCGTGCATAGTGCCATTGTACAAAGGCAAAGGGGGTAAGAGTGAGTGCTCAAATTACAGAGGTATAAGTTTGTTGGGTATTCCTGGTAAATTATAAGGGAGGGTATTGATTGAGAGGGTGAAGGCATGTACAGAGCATCAGATTGGGGAAGAGCAGTGTGGTTTCAGAAGTGGTAGAGGATGTGTGGATCAGGTGTTTGCTTTGAAGAATGTATGTGAGAAATACTTAGAAAAGCAAATGGATTTGTATGTAGCATTTATGGATCTGGAGAAGGCATATGATAGAGTTGATAGAGATGCTCTGTGGAAGGTATTAAGAATATATGGTGTGGGAGGCAAGTTGTTAGAAGCAGTGAAAAGTTTTTATCGAGGATGTAAGGCATATGTACGTGTCGGAAGAGAGGAAAGTGATTGGTTCTCAGTGAATGTAGGTTTGCGGCAGGGGTGTGTAATGTGTCCATGGTTGTTTAATTTGTTTATGGATGGGGTTGTTAGGGAGGTAAATGCAAGAGATTTGGAAAGAGGGGCAAGTATGAAGTCTGTTGTGGATGAGAGAGCTTGGGAAGTGAGTCAGTTGTTGTTCGCTGATGATACAGCGCTGGTGGCTGATTCATGTGAGAAACTGCAGAAGCTGGTGACTGAGTTTGGTAAAGTGTGTGAAAGAAGAAAGTTAAGAGTAAATGTGAATAAGAGCAAGGTTATTAGGTACAGTAGGGTTGAGGGTCAAGTCAGTTGGGAGGTAAGTTTGAATGGAGAAAAACTGGAGGAAGTAAAGTGTTTTAGATATCTGGAAGTGGATCTGGCAGCAGATGGAACCATGGAAGCGGAAGTGAATCATAGGGTGGGGGAGGGGGCGAAAATCCTGGGAGCCTTGAAGAATGTGTGGAAGTCGAGAACATTATCTCGGAAAGCAAAAATGGGTATGTTTGAAAGAATAGTGGTTCCAACAATATTGTATGGTTGCGAGGCGTGGGCTATGGATAGAGTTGTGCGCAGGAGGGTGGATGTGCTGGAAATGAGAGGTTTGAGGACAATGTGTGGTGTGAGGTGGTTTGATCGAGTAAGTAACGTAAGGGTAAGAGAGATGTGTGGAAATAAAAAGAGCGTGGTTGAGAGAGCAGAAGAGGGTGTTTTGAAATGGTTTGGGCACATGGAGAGAATGAGTGAGGAAAGATTGACCAAGAGGATATATGTGTCGGAGGTGGAGGGAACGAGGAGAAGTGGGAGACCAAATTGGAGGTGGAAAGATGGAGTGAAAAAGATTTTGTGTGATCGGGGCCTGAACATGCAGGAGGGTGAAAGGAGGGCAAGGAATAGAGTGAATTGGATCGATGTGGTATACCGGGGTTGACGTGGTGTCAGTGGATTGAATCAGGGCACGTGAAGCGTCTGGGGTAAACCATGGAAAGTTGTGTGGGTCCTGGATGTGGAAAGGGAGCTGTGGTTTCGGGCATTATTGCGTGGCAGCTAGAGACTGAGTGTGAACGAATGGGGCCTTTGTTGTCTTTTCCTAGTGATACCTCGCACACATGAGGGGGGAGGGGGAAGGTATTCCATGTGTGGCGAGGTGGCGATGGGAGTGAATGGGGGCAGACAGTGTGAATTGTGTGCATGGGTATATATGTATGTGTCTGTGTATGTATATATATATGTGTACATTGAGATGTATAGGTATGTATATTTGCATGTGTGGACGTGTGTGTGTATACATTGTGTATGGGGATGGGTTGGGCCATTTCTTTCCTCTGTTTCCTTGCCCTACCTCGCAAATGCGGGAGACAGCAACAAAGCAAAAAAAAAAAACTTCTTATTTCACTCAATTAATCAGAAGCTTTTCCTTCCAGTTATTTAACTAAACCAATGCTTTCACATTTACACAAAATTGAATTCTTTCTGAAACAACCAGATATCAAAAGACTTGTTTGGCATTTCACGAATAGAAAGTTATTAGAAAAATATTTATTAATAAGACAACCTTAACTTTTAAGCTATTCTTTTTTCGACACTTCTAATTTATCTAAATAATTTAATTCTCCTTAATACAAAAGGTACAAAATTTTAAATTTTCTTTTTTCAAATTAAACTTTTCATCATATTCAAACTTTCCCTCACGATACTTTTAAACTATAGCACAAATCCAAATTCACAAATTACTAAATAACTTCAGTTCAAAAAGAATTTTTCTTAAATACAAAATCTACCAAATATAAACAAGTCTACATTTGAACTAAGTTTATTCATTTATTTATTTTGATTAGAAAGGGTAGTGAGTGGTGGGATGAAGAAGTAAGATCATTAGTGAAAGAGAAGAGAGAGGCATTTGGACGATTTTTACAAGGAAATAATGCAAATGAGTGGGAGATGTATAAAAGAAAGAGGCAAGAGGTCAAGAGAAAGGTGCAAGAGGTGAAAAAGAGGGCAAATGAGAGTTGGGGTGAGAGAGTATCATTAAATTTTAGGGAGAATAAAAAGATGTTTTGGAAGGAGGAAAATAAAGTGCGTAAGACAAGGGAACAAATGGGAACTTCAGTGAAGGGGGCTAATGGGGAGGTGATAACAAGTAGTGGTGATGTGAGAAGGAGATGGAGTGAATATTTTGAAAGTTTGTTGAATGTGTTTGATGATAGAGTGGCAGATATAGGGTGTTTTGGTCAAGGTGATGTGCAAAGTGAGAGGGTTAGGGAGAATGATTTGGTAAACAGAGAAGAGGTAGTGAAAGCTTTGCGGAAGATGAAAGCTGGCAAGGCAGCGGGTTTGGATGGTATTGCAGTGGAATTTATTAAAAAAGGGGGTGACTGTATTATTGACTGGTTGGTAAGGTTATTTAATGTATGTATGACGCATGGTGAGGTGCCTGAGTATTGGCGGAATGCTTGCATAGTACCAATGTACAAGGGCAAAGGGGATAAAAGAGAGTGCTTAAATTACAGTGGGAAAAGTTTGTTGAGTATTTCTGGGAAATTATATGGGAGGGTATTGATTGAGAGGGTGAAAGCATGTACAGAGCATCAGACTGGGGAAGAGCAGTGTGGTTTCAGAAGTGGTAGAGGATGTGTGGATCAGGTGTTTGCTTTGAAGAATGTATGTGAGAAATACTTGGAAAAGCAAATGGATTTGTATGTAGCATTTATGGATCCGGAGAAGGCATATGATAAGAGTTGATTGAGATGCTCTGTGGAAGGTATTGAGAATATATAGTGTGGGAGGCAAGTTGTTAGAAGCAGTGAAAAGCTTTTATCGAGGATGTAAGGCATGTGTACGTGTAGGAAGAGAGGAAAGTGATTGGTTCTCAGTGAATGTAGGTTTGCGGCAGGGGTGTGTGATGTCTCCATGGTTGTTTAATTTGTTTATGGATGGGGTTGTTAGGGAGGTGAATGCAAGAGTTTTGGAAAGAGGGGCAAGTATGCAGTCTTTTGTGGATGAGAGAGCTTGGGGAGTGAGTCAGTTGTTGTTCGCTGATGATACAGCGCTGGTGGCTGGTTCATGTAAGAAACTGCAGAAGCTGGTGACTGAGTTTGGTAAAGTGTGTGAAAGAAGAAAGTTGAGAGTAAATGTGAATAAGAGCAAGGTTATTAGGTACAGTAAATAAATAAATACTATTTTGCTTCGTCGCTGTCTCCCGCGTTAGTGAGGTAGCGCAAGGAAACAGACAAAAGAATGGCCCAACCCACCCACATACACATGTATACACATACACGTCCACACACGCAAGTATACATACCTATACATCTCAACATATACATATATATACACACACAGACATATACAAATATACACATGTACATAATTTATACTGTCTGCCTTTATTCATTCCCATCGCCACCCCACCACACGTGAAATAATACCCCCCTCCCCCTGCATGTACGCGAGGTAGCAATAGGAAAGGACAACAAAGACCCCATTCGTTCACACTCAGTCTCTAGCTGTCATGTAATAATGCACCAAAACCACAGCTCTCTTTCCACATCCAGGCCCCACAGAACTTTCCATGGTTTACCCCAGACGCTTCACATGCCCTGGTTCAATCCATTGACAGCATGTTGACCCCAGTATACCACGTTGTCCAGTTCACTCTATTCCTTGCATGCCTTTCACCCTCCTGCATGTTGAGGCCCCAATCACTCAAAATCTTTTTCACTCCATCTTTCCACCTCCAATTTGGTCTCCCATTTCTAGTTCCCTCCACCTCTGACACATATCCTCTTGGTCAATCTTTCCTCACTCATTCTCTCCATGTGACCAAACCATTTCAAAATACCCTCTTCCACTCTCTCAACCACAATCTTTCTACTACCACACATCTCTCTTACTCTATCATTACTTAATCAAACCACCTCACACCACATATTGTCCTCAAGCATCTCATTTCCAGCACATCCACCCTCCTCCACACAACTCTATCAAAAGCCCACACCTCGCAACCATATAACATTGTTGGAACCACTATTCCTTCAAACATACCCATTTTTGATTTCCGAGATAATGTTCTCGACTTCCACACATTCTTCAATGCTCCCAGAACTTTTGCCCCCCTCCCCCACCCTATGATTCACTTCCGCTTCCATGGTTCCATCCACTGCCAAATCCACTCCCAGATATCTAAAACACTTAACTTCTTCCAGTTTTTCTGCATTCAAACTTACCTCCCAATTGACTTGTCCCTCAACCCTACTGTACCTAATAACCTTGCTCTTATTCACATTTACTCTCAGATTTCTTCTTTCACACACTACCAAACTCAGTCACCAGCTTCGGCAGTTTCTCACCCGAATCAGCCACCAGCACTGTATCATCAGCGAACAACAACTGACTCATTTCCCAAGCTCTCTCATCTACAACAGACTGCATACTTGCCCCTTTCCAAAACTCTTCCATTTACCTCCCTAACAACCCCATCCATAAACAATTTATACAACCATGGAGACATCACACACTCCTGCCACAAACCTATATTCACTGAGAACCAATCACTTTCCTCTCTTTCTACACGTACACAATCCTTACATCCTCGATAAAAACTTTTCACTGCTTCTAGCAACTTGCCTCCCACACCATATATTCTTAATACCTTCCACAGAGCATCTCTATCAACTCTATCATATGCCATCTCCAGATCCATAAATGCTACATACAAATCCATTTGCTTTTCTAACAGTTCTCACATGTATTCTTCAAAGCAAACACCTGATCCACACATCCTCTACCACTTCTGAAACCACACTGCTCTTCCCCAATCTGATGCTCTGTACATGCCTTCACCCTCTCAATCAATACCCTCCCATATAATTTCCCAGGAATACTCAACAAACTTATACCTCTGTAATTTGAGCACTCACTCTTATCCCCTTTGCCTTTGTACAATGGCATTTTGCAGGCATTCCACCAATCCTCAGGCACCTCACCATGGGTCATTCATACATTAAATAACCTTACTAACCAGTCAACAATACAGTCACCCCCTTTTTTAATATATTCCACTGAAATACCATCCAAACCCACTGCCATGCTGGCTTTCATCTTCTGCAAAGCTTTTACTACCTCTTCTCTGTTTATCAAATCATTTTCCCTAACTCTCTCCCTTAGCACACCACCTAGACCAAAACACCCTATATGTGTCACTGTATCATCAAACAAATTCAGCAGACCTTCAAAGTACTCACTCCATCTCCTTCTCACATCACCACTACTTGTTATCACCTCCTCATTAGCCCCCTTCACTGAAGTTCCCATTTGTTCCCTTGTCTTATGCACTTTATTTACCTCCTTCCAAAACATCTTTTTATTCTCCCAAAAATTTAATGATACTCTCTCACCCCAACTCTCATTTGCCCTCTTTTTCACTTCTTGCACCTTTCTCTTGACCTCCTGCCTCTTTCTTTTATACATCTCCCACTCATTTGCATTATTTCCATGTAAAAATCGTCCAAATGCCTCTCTCTTCTCTTTCACTAATAGTCTTACTTCTTCATCCCACCACTCACTACCCTTTCTAATCTGCCCACCACCCATGCTTCTCATGCCACAAGCATCTTTTGTGCAAGCCATCACTGCTTCCCTAAATACATCCCATTCCTCCTCACTCCCCTTACATCCTTTGTTCTCACCTTTTTCCATTCTGTACTCAGTCTCTCCTGGTACTACCTCACACAAGTCTCCTTCCCAAGCTCACTTACTCTCACCACTCTTTTCACCCCCAACATTCTCTCTTCTTCTCTGTAAAACCTCTACAAATCTTCACCTTCACCTCCACAAGATAATGATCAGATATCCCTCCAGTTGCACCTCTCAGAACTTTAACATCTATAAGTCTCTCTTTCGTATGCCTATCAATTAACACGTAATCCAATAACGCTTTCTGGCCATCTCTCCTACTTACATATATATATACTTGTGTACATCTCTCTTTTTAAACCAGGTATTCCCAATCACCAGTCCTTCTTCAGCACATAGATCTACAAGCTCTTCACCATTTCCATTTAAAACACTGAACATCCCCTTTACACCAATTATTCCCTCAACTGCCACATTACTCACCTTTGCATTCAAATCACCCATCACTATAACCCGGTCTCGTGTATCAAAACTACTAACACACTCACTCAGCTGCTCCCAAAACACTTGCCTCTCATGATCTGTCTTCTCATGCCTAGGTGCATATGCAAAAATAATCACCCATCTCTCTCCATCAACTTTCAGTTTTACCCATATCAGTCTAGAGTTTACTTTCTTACACTCTATGACATACTCCCACCACTCCTGCTTCAGGAGTAGTGCTACTCCTTCCCTTGCTCTTGTCCTCTCACTAACCCCTGACTTTACTCCCAAGACATTCCCAAACCACTCTTCCCCTTTACCCTTGAGCTTCGTTCACTCAGAGCCAAAACATCCACGTTCCTTTCCTGAAACATACTACCTATCTCTCCTTTTTTCTCATCTTGGTTACATCCACACACATTTAGACACCCCAATCAGAGCCTTCGAGGAGGATGAGCACTCCCCGCGTGACTCCTTCTTTTGTTTCCCCTTTTAGAAAGTTACAATACAAGGAGAGAAGGGTTTCCAGCCCCCCGCTCCCATCCCCTTTAGTCGCCTTTTATGACACGTGAGGAATGCATGGGAAGTATTCTTTCTCCCCTATCCCCAGGGAGTAAAAAAAGATATTTACATTTAATGATTTATTATATTATTTTCTTTTCTTCTCAAAACAGACAAAATCTCTTCTACTTCTCTCTCTCTCTCTCTCTCTCTCTCTCTCTCTCTCTCTCTCTCTCTCTCTCTCTCTCTCTCCAACACCAAATAAGAAATCTATTTTTATTTTTATATATATTTATTTTACTTTGTCGCTGTCTCCCGTGTCTGCGAGGTAGCGCAGGGAAACAGACGAAAGAATAGCCCAACCCACCCACATACACATGTATATACATACACGTCCACGCACGCAAATATACATACCTATACATCTCAACGTTATACATATATATATACACACACAGACATATATATATACACATGTACATAATTCATACTGTCTGCCCTTATTCATTTCCCATCGCCACACCGCCACACTGAAATAACAACCCCTCCCCCTCATGTGCGCGAGGTAGCACTAGGAAGACAACAAAGGCCCCATTCGTTCACACTCAGTCTCTAGCTGTCTGTAATAATGCACTGAAACCACAGCCTCCATCCACACATTCCATGGTTACCCCAGGCTTCACATGCCCTGGTTCAATCCATTGACAGCACGTCGACCCCGGTATACCACATCGTTCCAATTCACTCTACTCCTTGCACGCCTTTCACCCTCCTGCATGTTCAGGCCCCGATCATATTTAATACATTAAAATTTTGATAAAAATTTTTTCTATACTTTGTCGCTGTCTCCCGCGTTAGCAGAGTAGTGCAAGGAAACAGATGAAGGAATGGCCCAACCCACCCACACACACACATGTGTATACATACACGTCCACACATGCAAATTACATACCTATACATCTCAACATATACATATATATACACACAAACACATACATATATACACATGTACATAATTCATACTGTCTGCCCTTATTCATTCCTGTCGCCACCCCGCCACACATGAAATGGCACCCTCCTCCCCCGCGTTGTGCGCGAGTGGTAACACTAGGAAAAAAACAACAAAGGCCACAGTTGCTCACACTCAGTCTCTAGCTGTTATTTATAATGCACCGAAACCACAGCTCCCTTTCCACATCCAGGCCCCACAGAACTTTCCATGGTTTACCCCAGATGCTTCACATGCCCTGGTTCAATCCACTGACAGCACATCGAACCTGGTATACCACATTGTTCCAATTCACTCTATTCCTTGCACACCTTTCACCCTCCTGCATGTTCAGACCCCGATCACTCAAAATCTTTTTCACTCCATCTTTCCACCTCCAATTTGGTCTCCAACTTCTCCTTGTTCCCTCCACCTCTGACACATGAATCCTCTTGGTCAATCACATTCCTCCCTCATTCTCTCCATGTGACCAAACCATTTCAGAACACCCTCTTCTGCTCACTCAACCACACTCTTTTCATTACCACAAATCTCTCTTACCCTTTCATTACTTACTCGATCAAACCACCTCACACCACATATTGTCCTCAAACATCTCATTTTCAGCATATCCACCTCCTCCGCACAACTCTATCTATAGCCCATGCCTCGCAACCATATACCATTGTTTAGAACCACTATTCCTTCAAACATACCCATTTTTGCTTTCCAAGATAACATTCTCGACTTCCACACATTTTTCAACGCCCCCAGAACTTTCGCCCCCTCCCCAACCTGTGACTCACTTCCGCTTCCATACTTCCATCGGCTGCCAAATCCACTAACAGATATCTAAAACACTTCACTTCCTCCAGTTTCTCTCCATTCAAACTTGCCTCCCAATTGGCTTGTCCCTCAACTCTACTGTACCTGATAACCTTGCTCTTATTCACATTTACTCTCAGCTTTCTTCTATCACACACCTTACCAAACTCAGTCACCAGCTTCTGCACTTTCTTGCCGAATCAGCCACCAGCGCTGTATCATCAGCGAACAACAACTGACTCACTTCCCAAGCTCTCTCATCCCCAACAGACTGCATACTTACCCCTCTTTCCAAAACTCTTGCATTCACCTCCCTAACAACCCCATCCATAAACAAATTAAAGAACCTTGGAGACATCACGCACCCCTGCCGTAAACCAACATTCACTGAGAACTGATCACTTTCTTCTCTTCCTAATCGTACACATGCCTTACATCCTCGATAAAAACTTTTCACTGCTTCTAAAACTTGCCCCCCACACCATATATTCTTAATACCTTCCACAGAGCATCTCTATCAACTTATCATATGCCTTCTCCAATCCATAAATACTACATACAAATTTGCTTTTCTAAGTATTTCTGACATAAATTCGTCCAAGCAAACACCTGATCCACACATCCTCTACCTCTACTACTTCTGGAACCACAGTGCCTTTCCCAATCTGGTGCTCTGTACATGCCTTCACCCTCTTAATCAATAACCTTACATATAATTTACCAGGAATACTCAACAAAACTTATACCTCTGTAATTTGAGCACTCACTTTTATCCCCTTTGCCTTTGTACAATGGCACTATGCAAGCATTCCGCCAATCCTCAGGCACCTCACCATGAGTCAT
>NC_092277.1:5798457-6005957 GCF_036320965.1 Panulirus ornatus | reverse complement strand
TTTTCTTCTCCAGTGTCCAGTGAATGCCTCCTTCTAGGTCATGTCACCACCTCTTCCAGATCTTTTCCCAACCTCCTCCATCTTATCTTTCACATCAGATACCTCGTACACTCTACTTTCACCTGAGTTCCATACCGCCAGGATTTCCCTCAAAAACTTCGTTTATTATTTTCCACTTCACCTTGCCATCTGGCTCACTGTATGTGGGTCTTCCAGCAACACTCCACACCTGTACACGCGCCTCCCCCCGCGCATCTTCTTCCTTCTTTCCATCATCTTGTCATTCACTCACTGACCTTAATTTCTTACATCCTGGAACTCTTCTCTTTCCCAAGTCTCGAGGTTTCCAGGATCTTCTTCCTCGTCCATATTTCCACATTAGATTCTCTCATTATTATACTTTTTCAAGCACTCCTCAGTATTTTCTGACCACACTTTCATTCACGTTTCGTGAAGAGTTCCTTTCATTTTTAAATCTCGGTTCCTTCTTCCCTGCAGAGTAATCACATCCCTCGGGTCCTTCATGTCTTGAACATAAAACTTGTTTCTCTCTTTATATCTTTCTTTATGTTTCTTCAAAAGTCATCAGTTCTCTCCATCTCTTCAGTATCTTCCTCTTCTCTTGTTACCCTTTCATCTCACTCTCCTGTCAGGCAGCCATCAACATGGGCTCATCATGGAAAATCAAACACTTTGTTTCTCTCAGGTTTGACGAGGACGACCTTCGGTCACCATTATATTGTGTGCTGTTCTTATCTACGTTGCTGTGGGAGTCGACTTCTAGTGTCAGCAGCAGTGATGGTGTATTGTAGCTTCATAAGACGATCATCACATCTTATACCGTTGATGTGTCGTCTTTCCTACAACGTGCATCATCGTCCATGGAAATATGAGCCTCTCGTGTCCATTACCTGGAGAAGCCAAGCTACTTCCTCCCTCCCTGGCTGGCTGCCCCCACCATGCCCCCATGATAGTCATCCTCTTGCCTCCCTGTGATACATACAGCTTCCAGGAACATGCTCTTCCACGACTCCAGCCCCAGATCCCCTAGTGACACTGGAGAGAGAGAGAGAGAGAGAGAGAGAGAGAGAGAGAGAGAGAGAGAGAGAGAGAGAGAGAGAGAGAGAGAGAGAGAGAAAGAGAAATTTTGATAAAGCTCATTACTATATATATATATATATATATATATATATATATATATATATATATATATATATATATATATATATATATATATATATATATATATATATATATATATATATATATATATATATATATTTTTTTTTTTTTTTTTTTTTTTTGCTTTGTCGCTGTCTCCCGCGTTTGCGAGGTAGCGCAAGGAAACAGACGAAAGAAATGGCCCAACGCACCCCCATACACATGTATATACATACGTCCACACACGCAAATATACATACCTACACAGCTTTCCATGGTTTACCCCAGAAGCTTCACATGCCCTGATTCAATCCACTGACAGCACGTCAACCCCGGTATACCACATCGATCCAATTCACTCTATTCCTTGCCCTCCTTTCACCCTCCTGCATGTTCAGGCCCCGATCACACAAAATCTTTTTCACTCCATCTTTCCACCTCCAATTTGGTCTCCCACTTCTCGTTCCCTCCACCTCCTCCGACACATATATCCTCTTGGTCAATCTTTCCTCACTCATTCTCTCCATGTGCCCAAACCATTTCAAAACACCCTCTTCTGCTCTCTCAACCACGCTCTTTTTATTTCCACACATCTCTCTTACCCTTACGTTACTTACTCGATCAAACCACCTCACACCACACATTGTCCTTAAACATCTCATTTCCAGCACATCCATCCTCCTGCGCATAACTCTATCCATAGCCCACGCCTCGCAACCATACAACATTGTTGGTACCACTATTCCTTCAAACATACCCATTTTTGCTTTCCGAGATAATGTTCTCGACTTCCACACATTCTTCAAGGCTCCCAGAATTTTCGCCCCCTCCCCCACCCTATGATCCACTTCCGCTTCCATGGTTCCATCCTCTGCCAGATCCATATATATATATATATATATATATATATATATATATATATATATATATATATATATATATATATATCATCCCTGGGAATAGGGGAGTATGTTATTGAGTGTAATGAAGTGTAATGAAGTAAACTCTAAATTGATATGAGTAAAACTGAAAGTTGATGGAGAGAGATGGGTGATTATTGGTGCATATGCACCTGGCCATGAGAAGAAAGATCATGAGAGGCAAGTGTTTTAGGAGCAGCTGAATGAGTGTGTTAGTGGTTTTGATGCACGAGACCGGGTTATAGTGATGGATGATTTGAATGCAAAGGTGAGTAATGTGGCAGTTGAGGGAATAATTGGTATACATGGGGTTCAGTGTTGTAAATGGAAATGGTGAAGAGCTTGTAGATTTATGCGCTGAAAAAGGACTGGTGATTGGGAATACCTGGTATAAAAAGAGAGATATACATAAGTATACGTATGTAAGTAGGAGAGATGGCCAGAGAGCGTTATTGGATTACGTGTTAATTGATAGGCGCGCGAAAGAGAGACTTTTGGATGTTAATGTGCTGAGAGGTGCAACTGGAGGGATGTCTGATCATTATCTTGTGGAGACGAAGGTGAAGATTTGTATGGGTTTTCAGAAAAGAAGAGAGAATGTTGGGGTGAAGAGAGTGGTGAGAGTAAGTGAGCTTGGGAAGGAGACTTGTGTGAGGAAGTACCAGGAGAGACTGAGTACAGAATGGAAAAAGGTGAGAACAAAGGAGGTAAGGGGAGTGGGGGAGGAATGGGATGTATTTAGGGAATCAGTGATGGCTTGCGCATAAGATGCTTGTGGCATGAGAAGCGTGGGAGGTGGGCAGATTAGAAAGGGTAGTGAGTGGTGGGATGAAGAAGTAAGATTATTAGTGAAAGAGAAGAGAGAGGCATTTGGACGATTTTTGCAGGGAAATAATGCAAATGACTGGGAGATGTATAAAAGAAAGAGGCAGGAGGTCAAGAGAAAGGTGCAAGAGGTGAAAAAGAGGGCAAATGAGAGTTGGGGTGAGAGAGTATCATTAAATTTTAGGGAGAATAAGATGTTTTGGAAGGAGGTAAATAAAGTGCGTAAGACAAGGGAATAAATGGGAACGTCAGTGAAGGGGGCTAATGGGGAGGTGATAACAAGTAGTGGTGATGTGAGAAGGAGATGGAGTGAGTATTTTGAAGGTTTGTTCAATGTGTTTGCTGATAGAGTGGCAGATATAGGGTGTTTTGGTCGAGGTGGTGTGCAAAGTGAGAGGGTTAGGGAAAATGATTTGGTAAACAGAGAAGAGGTAGTAAAATCTTTGCGGAAGATGAAAGCCGGCAAGGCAGTGGGTTTGGATGGTATTGCAGTGGAATTTATTAAAAAAAGGGGGTGACTGTATTGTTGACTGGTTGGTAAGGTTATTTAATGTATGTATGATTCATGGTGAGGTGCCTGAGGATTGGCAGAATGCTTGCATAGTGCCATTGTACAAAGGCAAAGGAGACAGAGGTGAGTGCTCAAATTAAAAAGGTATAAGTTTGTTGAGTATTCCTGGGAAATTATATGGGAGGGTATTGACTGAGAGGGTGAAGGCATGTACATAGCATCAGATTGGGGAAGAGCAGTGTGGTTTCAGAAGTGGTAGAGGATGCGTGGATCAGGTGTTTGCTTTGAAGAATGTATGTGAGAAATACTTAGAAAAGCAAATGAATTTGTATGTAGCATTTATGGATTTGGAGAAGGCATATGATAAAGTTGATAGAGATGCTCTGTGGAAGGTATTAAGAATATATAGTGTGGGAGGCAAGTTGTTATTAGCAGTGAAAAGTTTTAATCGAGGATGTAAGGCATGTGTACGTGTAGGAAGATAGTAAAGTGATTAGTTCTCAGTGAATGTAGGTTTGCGGCAGGGGTGTGTGATGTCTCCATGGTTGTTTAATTTGATTATGGATGGGGTTGTTAGGGAGGTGAATGCAAGAGTTTTGGAAAGAGGGGCAAGTATGAAGTCTGTTGTGGATGAGAGAGCTTGGGAAGTGAGTCAGTTGTTGTTCGCCGATGATACAGCGCTGGTGGCTGATTCATGTGAGAAACTGCAGAAGCTGGTGACTGAGTTTGGTAAAGTGTGCGAAAGAAGATAGCTGAGGGTAAATGTGAATAAGAGCAAAGTTATTAGGTACGGTAGGGTTGAGGGTCAAGTCAACTGGGAGGTAAGTTTGAAAGGAGAAAACCTGGAGGAAGTGAAATGTTTTAGACATCTGGGAGTGGATATGGCAGCGGATGGAACCATGGAAGCGGAAGTGAATCATAGGGTGGGGGAGGGGGCGAAAATTCTGGGAGCCTTGAAGAATGTGTGGAAGTCGAGAACATTATCTCGGAAAGCAAAAATGGGTATGTATGAAGGAATAGTGGTTCCAACAATGTTGTATGGTTGCGAGGCGTGGGCAATGGATAGAGTTGTGCGCAGGAGGGTGGATGTGCTGGAAATGAGATGCTTGAGGACAATATGTGGTGTGAGGTGGTTTGATCGAGTAAGTAACAATAGGGTAAGAGAAATGTGTGGTGGTGAAAAGAGTGTGGCTAAGAGAGCAGAAGAGGGGTTTTAAAATGGTTTGGTCACATGGAGAGAATGAGTGAGGAAAGATTGACCAAGTGGATATATGTGTCAGAGGTGGAGGGAACGAGGAGAAGTGGGAGACCAAATTGGAGGTGGAAAGATGGAGTGAAAAAGATTTTGAGTGATCGGGGCCTGAACATGCAGGAGGGTGAAAGGCGTGCAAGGAATAGAGTGAATTGGAACGATGTGGTATACCGGGATGGACGTGCTGTCAATGGGTTGAACCAGGGCATGTGAAGCGTCTGTGGTAAACCATGGAAAGTTGTGTGGGGCCTGGATGTGGAAAGGGAGCTGTCGTTTCGGTGCATTATTACATGACAGCTAGAGACTGAGTGTGAACGAATGTGGCATTTGTTGTCTTTTCCTAGCGCTACCTCGTACACATGAGGGGGAGGGGGTTGTTAGTTCATGTGTAGCGAGGTGGAGATGGGAATGAATATAGGCAGACAGTATGAATTATGTACATGTGTATATATGTAAATGTCTGTGTATATATATATATATATATATATATATATATATATATATATATATATATATATATATATATATATATATATATATATATATATATAAATATATATATATATATATATATATATATATATATATATATATATATATATATATATATATATATATATATATATATATATATATATATATATATTTTTTTTTTTTTTTTTTTTTTTTTTTGCTTTGTCGCTGTCTCCCGCGTTTGCGAGGTAGCGGAAGGAAACAGACGAAAGAAATGGCCCAACCCACCCCATTACACATGCCTTGATTCAATCCACTGACAGCACGTCAACCCCGGTATACCACATCGCTCCAATTCACTCTATTCTTTGCCCTCCTTTCACCCTCCTGCATGTTCAGGCCCCGATCACACAAAATCTTTTTCACTCCATCTTTCCACCTCCAATTTGGTCTCCCTCTTCTCCTCGTTCCCTCCACCTCCGACACATATATCCTCTTGGTCAATCTTTCCTCACTCATTCTCTCCATGTGACCAAACCATTTCAAAACACCCTCTTCTGCTCTCTCAACCACGCTCTTTTTATTTCCACACATCTCTCTTACCCTTACGTTACTTACTCGATCAAACCACCTCACACCACACATTGTCCTCAAACATCTCATTTCCAGCACATCCATCCTCCTGCGCACAACTCTATCCATAGTCCACGCCTCGCAACCATACAACATTGCTGGAACCACTATTCCTTCAAACATACCCATTTTTGCTTTCCGAGATAATGTTCTCGACTTCCACACATTCTTCAAGGCTCCCAGAATTTTCGCCCCCTCCCCCATCCTATGATCCACTTCCGCTTCCATGGTTCCATCCGCTGCCAGATCCACTCCCAGATATCTAAAACACTTCACTTCCTCCAGTTTTTCTCCATTCAAACTCATCTCCCAATTGAATTGACCCTCAACCCTACTGTACCTAATAACCTTGCTCTTATTCACATTTACTCTTAACTTTCTTCTTTCACACACTTTACCAAACTCAGTCACCAGCTTCTGCAGTTTCTCACATGAATCAGCCACCAGCGCTGTATCATCAGCGAACAACAACTGACTCACTTCCCAAGCTCTCTCATCCCCAACAGACTTCATACTTGCCCCTCTTTCCAAAACTCTTGCATTTACCTCCCTAACAACCCCATCCATAAACAAATTAAACAACCATGGAGACATCACACACCCCTGCCGCAAACCTACATTCACTGAGAACCAATCACTTTCCTCTCTTCCTACACGTACACATGCCTTACATCCTCGATAAAAACTTTTCACTGCTTCTAACAACTTTCCTCCCACACCATATATTCTTAATACCTTCCACAGAGCATCTCTATCAACTCTATCATATGCCTTCTCCAGATCCATAAATGCTACATACAAATCCATTTGCTTTTCTAAGTATTTCTCACATACATTCTTCAAAGCAAACACCTGATCCACACATCCTCTACCACTTCTGAAACCACACTGCTCTTCCCCAATCTGATGCTCTGTACATGCCTTCACCCTCTCAATCAATACCCTCCCATATAATTTGCCAGGAATACTCAACAAACTTATACCTCTGTAATTTGAGCACTCACTCTTATCCCCTTTGCCTTTGTACAATGGCACTATGCACGCATTCCGCCAATCCTCAGGCACCTCACCATGAGTCATACATACATTAAATAACCTTACCAACCAGTCAGCAATACAGTCACCCCCTTTTTTAATAAATTCCACTGCAATACCATCCAAACCTGCTGCCTTGCCTGCTTTCATCTTCCGCAAAGCTTTTACTACCTCTTCTCTGTTTACCAATTCATTTTCCCTAACCCTCTCACTTTGCACACCACCTCGACCAAAACACCCTATATCTGCCACTCTATCATCAAACACATTCAACAAACCTTCAAAATACTCACTCCATCTCCTTCTCACATCACCACTACTTGTTATCACCTCCCCATTTGCGCCCTTCACTGAAGTTCCCATTTGCTCCCTTGTCTTACGCACTTTATTTACCTCCTTCCAGAACATCTTTTTATCCTCCCTAAAATTTAATGATACTCTCTTACCCCAACTCTCATTTGCCCTTTTTTTGCACCTCTTGCACCTTTCTCTTGACTTCCTGTCTCTTTCTTTTATACGTCTCCCACTCAATTTCATTTTTTCCCTGCAAAAATCGTCCAAATGCCTCTCTCTTCTCTTTCACTAATACTCTTACTTCTTCATCCCACCACTCACTACCCTTTCTAATCAACCCACCTCCCACTCTTCTCATGCCACAAGCATCTTTTGCGCAATCCATCACTGATTCCCTAAATACATCCAATTCCTCCCCCACTCCCCTTACTTCCATTGTTCTCACCTTTTTCCATTCTGTACTCAGTCTCTCCTGGTACTTCCTCACACAAGTCTCCTTCCCAAGCTCACTTACTCTCACCACCCTCTTCACCCCAACATTCACTCTTCTTTTCTGAAAACCCATACAAATCTTCACCTTAGCCTCCACAAGATAATGATCAGACATCCCTCCAGTTGCACCTCTCAGCACATTAACATCCAAAAGTCTCTCTTTCGCGCGCCTGTCAATTAACACGTAATCCAATAACGCTCTCTGGCCATCTCTCCTACTTACATAAGTATACTTATGTATATCTCGCTTTTTAAACCAGGTATTCGCAATCATCAGTCCTTATTCAGCACATAAATCTACAAGCTCTTCACCATTTCCATTTACAACACTGAACACCCCATGTATACCAATTATTCCCTCAACTGCCACATTACTCACCTTTGCATTCAAATCACCCATCACTATAACCCGGTCTCGTGCATCAAAACCACTAACACACTCATTCAGCTGCTCCCAAAACACTTGCCTCTCATGATCTTATATATATATATTTTCTTTTCTTTCAAACTATTCGCCATTTCCCGCATTAGCGAGGTAGCGTTAAGAACAGATGACTGGGCCTTTGAGGGACTACCCTCACCTGGCCCAATTCTCTGTTCCTTCTTTTGGAAAAAAAAAAAAAAAAAATGAGAGGGGAGGATTTCCAGCCCAGTCCTCTGTTCCTAACGCTACCTCGCTAACGCTTGAAATGGCGAATAGTTTAAAAGAAAGAAAAGATATATATATATATATATATATATATATATATATATATATATATATATATATATATATATTTTCTTTTTTTTTTTTTTGCCGCTCTCTCCCGCGTTTGCGAGGTAGCGCAAGGAAACAGACGAAAGAAATGGCCCAACCCACCCCCATACACATGTATATACATACGTCCACACACGCAAATATACATACCTACACAGCTTTCCATGGTTTACCCCAGACGCTTCACATGCCCTGATTCAATCCACTGACAGCACGTCAACCCCGGTATACCACATCGATCCAATTCACTCTATTCCTTGCCCTCCTTTCACCCTCCTGCATGTTCAGGCCCCGATCACACAAAATCTTTTTCACTCCATCTTTCCACCTCCAATTTGGTCTCCCACTTCTCCTCGTTCCCTCCACCTCCTCCGACACATATATCCTCTTGGTCAATCTTTCCTCACTCATTCTCTCCATGTGCCCAAACCATTTCAAAACACCCTCTTCTGCTCTCTCAACCACGCTCTTTTTATTTCCACACATCTCTCTTACCCTTACGTTACTTACTCGATCAAACCACCTCACACCACTCATTGTCCTCAAACATCTCATTTCCAGCACATCCATCCTCCTGCGCACAACTCTATCCATAGCCCACGCCTCGCAACCATATATATATATATATACATATATATATATATATATATATATATATATATATATATATATATATATATATATATATTTTTTTTTTTTTTTTTTTTTTTGCTTTGTCGCTGTCTCCCGCGTTTGCGAGGTAGCGCAAGGAAACAGACGAAAGAAATGGCCCAACCCACCCCCATACACATGTATATACATACGTCCACACACGCAAATATACATACCTACACAGCTTTACATGGTTTACCCCAGACGCTTCACATGCCCTGATTCAATCCACTGACAGCACGTCAACCCCGGTATACCACATCGCTCCAGTTTACTCTATTCCTTGCCCTCCTTTCACCCTCCTGCATGTTCAGGCCCCGATCACACAAAATCTTTTTCACTCTATCTTTCCACCTCCAATTTGGTCTCCCTCTTCTCCTCGTTCCCTCCACCTCCGACACATATATCCTCTTGGTCAACCTTTCCTCACTCATTCTCTCCATGTGCCCAAACCATTTCAAAATACCCTCTTCTGCTCTCTCAACCACGCTCTTTTTATTTCCACACATCTCTCTTACCCTTACGTTACTTACTCGATCAAACCACCTCACACCACACTTTGTCCTCAAACATCTCATTTCCGGCACATCCATCCTCCTGCGCACCACTCTATCCATAGCCCACGCCTCGCAACCATACAACATTGTTGGAACCACTATTCCTTCAAACATACCCATTTTTGCTTTCCGAGATAATGTTCTCGACTTCCACACATTCTTCAAGGCTCCCAGAATTTTCGCCCCCTCCCCCACCCTATGATCCACTTCCACTTCCATGGTTCCATCCGCTGCCATATCCACTCCCAGATATCTAACACTTTACTTCCTCCAGTTTTTCTCCATTCAAACTCACCTCCCAATTGACTTGACCCTCAACCCTACTGTACCTAATAACCTTGCTCTTATTCACATTTACTCTTAACTTTCTTCTTTCACACACTTTACCAAACTCAGTCACCAGCTTCTGCAGTTTCTCACATGAATCGGCCACCAGCGCTGTATCATCAGCGAACAACTGACTCACTTCCCAAGCTCTCTCATCCCCAACAGACTTCATACTTGCCCCTCTTTCCAAAACTCTTGCATTCACCTCCCTAACAACCCCATCCATAAACAAATTAAACAACCATATATATATATATATATATATATATATATATATATATATATATATATATATATATATATATATATATATATATATATATATATATATATATATATATATATATATATATATATATATATATATATATATATATATATATATATATATCGATATATGTATACGTTGAGATGTATAAGTATGTATATTTGCGTATGTGGACGTGTATGTATATACATGTGTATGTCGGTGGGTTGGGCCATTCTTTCGTCTGTTTCCTTGCGCTACCTCGCTAACGCGGGAGACAGCGACAAAGCAAAATAATTAATATATATATATATATATATATATATATATATATATATATATATATATATATATATATATATATATATATATATATGACGACCAATAGCCATGCGCATGCAAGCCGATACAGTGCATTCGTTCTTCCTATGTACCGTTGGTCGGTCGTCATCTCCGGCACTACGCTTGTCACAATTGTATTCCACGTTACACACAAGTTAAGCAACTTACAAATTTTGCCCTAGAAAATTCTTCCCAGTTTATACAGATCTTTACTAACAACCATGTTACAGTGTGCTTGATAACAGAAGATTTAATGATAGTTCTCTAAATCAAAGAGTTATAGAAAGTTATAGGTTTTTTCTGAAATAACTCTGCTCCCGTCTATACTTTGATCATTATCTCCTAAGTGATTGAATAGGGCATGGATATGTGTTCTGTTCTAATATGTTGCTTATGTCTAAGAGAAAGATCCTTAACAGTCTATCCTAGATAAGACATTACAGATTTAGTAAGGCATTTTGTAAACACAGCCCGTTGAATTATTTGCTGAGGTTTTGATAGAACTGGTATTGCTGAAGCCTACATTCATGTTTAAGGCTTTAAGTTAGAGTGAAACTTAAGTAAATTTGCCTTTAAACGGTAAAACTAAGATTTTTTGGTATCATGGAGAGGTTTAGGGTTAACTTTATAATATAATTTCTTTGCCAAATTATTCTCTTAATTTGACACTGAGCAGCATGACCGACGTTCGTAGATTAATTCATAAATATAGAAAACGGCTCAAACTTATTCATTGTGTCAACTGTTTAGCCATTAGGTCGCTGAGAACATAATTTACTTTCGCCCACCTTCAGTGTTAACATTGGTGAATAACGACTTGTCAACTGAAGCATTTTATCATGAACCTCACTTTGTCATTTCGTAACTGGCCTTTAATATCATCATACTTCTGCATGTTTTGATGTATAGCGACAGTGAATATTGTATTCTTTTATTACTGCGACAAATTCTTAACATATCGAGCATACTCGTCTGGCTATGATACTCACAAAAAAGTATTTCTCTGTCTAATCATTATTAAACTTTGTGTATTCACAATCAACCTTCCAGTCTTCTTGGTAACATTAATGTTATAATGATATAATTACTGATACACTATGTACGAATAGCAGCACACAACCACTTGTTTGCCCTTCTCATGGGTAACTGACCCACGACAGAGTGGCAGAACTGTGCCCCCGGGGGTTGAGTGGAGAGTATGAACCCACGACAGAGTGGCAGAACTGTGCCCCGGGGGTTGAGTGGAGAGTATGAACCCACGACAGAGTGGCAGAACTGTGCCCCCGGGGGTTGAGTGGAGAGTATGAACCCACGACAGGTGGCAGAACTGTGCCCCCGGGGGTTGAGTGGAGAGTATGAACCCACGACAGAGTGGCAGAACTGTGCCCCGGGGGTTGAGTGGAGAGTATGAACCCACGACAGAGTGGCAGAACTGTGCCACCGGGGGTTGAGTGGAGAGTATGAACCCACGACAGGTGGCAGAACTGTGCCCCCGGGGGTTGAGTGGAGAGTATGAACCCACGACAGAGTGGCAGAACTGTGCCACCGGGGGTTGAGTGGAGAGTATGAACACCTACATCACATAACATGGTTGGCACTGGTACCTCCTTGACCACAGTAATGTACTCACTACAAACTACTGGTTATTTTGTTGTTAATACCAGTTTGTTTATTTATCTGAAGCCAAAGTAAAAGTAGGAATTGGTTTGTATTATTATAATTTTTTCTTTCATTACGCTAATGAAGATCACTTTTTTAAAATGAGAGTTAAGTCAAACTGCCACTGATGTTATGATAATGCCAAGCACTCGTGGACCTGGCTGACGGGGCCAGCAAGCTGTGCCTGCCTGAAAGAATATCTTGTAGTAGTTCTATTATCAATTTCAACATAGAGATTACTTAACACTGGTGAGAGATTACTTAACATGGGTGAGAGATTACTTAACACTGGTGAGAGATTACTTAACATGGGTGAGAGATTACTTAACACTGGTGAGAGATTACTTAACACGGGTGAGAGATTACTTAACACTGGTGAGAGAGGGTTATCATTAGCCATAATATGAAATTTAGACGTAGTTTCTGATGCAAATTTCTATCAGTTCAAGAAACACAGGTAAATTAAGATTATGGACCGAATCCACAAAATATCATGACATTTTGGCTACTGGAACTTTGGTGAAGAGAGAAGACACATCAAAGTTACAAGTGTGAAGTCATAAATTTCTTGGAGGTTATTAAGTTTGTTAACTACGTCTACATTATTCATAATATTATAATTTGAGATATTACCAACATACATGATTAATCCTACTGAACTCACTGTGGGTCTTGCTGGAGAGTTTGGCTCACGTGTTATCATAAGATCATACATATACGTCAGTAGAGGAGACAGTGAGGAAAATCTTTTGATGTCAGGACTTGTACTGTCTGGTGGATTTCTTCTGAGTGTGACACAGTATGTTGTATCGTTATTAAAAATATTTAAAAGATTATTGATTTCTAACCAATAATCATCTTTGTTTATAATCACAACTGTATTAGCCTCATCTGCCTGATTTATATGTAGATCTCTATCTCCTTTAAGTTCATAATTGCACTAATGAATCTTTTTGTACAATTTGGAGCAACTTTTTCCGACAGACTAGCATAGACTATATTTTCAAACGTGTTTACTTCATCATTAGACAATTTAATGTATTTTTGCAAGTTACAGAACAATCTTGCAACATCAACACAATGATCTTGCTTATTTGAGCAAACAAAACTAATGTCATAACCTAGACCTCATGTACTACCCTTGTTAAGTTGTGCATCAGAAAGGTTCACCACAATGGACGGATTTGCGTCCGTGCTCCACTCGCTATTTTCATAAGGTGAGCTAACTTCCTACTGCCTTGGCAGACTAATCTGTTTACACGTTAACCTGTCATGGCAGTAATGCACAACTTAACAAGGAGAGTACATGAGGTCTAGGTTAGGTTAGGTTAGGTTAGGTTAGGTTAGGTTAGTTCATGAGGTCTAGGTTAGGTTAGGTTAGGTTAGGTTAGGTTAGTTCATGAGGTCTAGGTTAGGTTAGGTTAGGTTAGGTTAGTTCATGAGTTCTAGGTTGGGTTAGGTCAGGTTAGGTTAGGTTAGATTAGGATAGTTCATGAGTTCTAGGTTAGGTTAGGTTAGGTTAGGTTAGTTCATGAGGTCTAGGTTGGGTTAGGTTTTGTTTGCTCAAATAAGCAAGATGATTGTGTTGATGTTGCAAGATCCAGCATACAGGTCTTCCACTTGATAACCGTGTTCCTCCTCTCTGGAAATGTGAAAGTCCTCCTCTATTTCAATTTTCATTAATGTGTTTCTCCAAAGTGGTTCATTGCAAGCTATCAAACTGCTGACCAGACATCAACAACCCATGTTGTGAAAGTATAGACACAAGACGTTGTTGCCAATATTCGTTAGTTCATAACTACTCATTACTCATCGTTAATCAAGGCTCACAATGTGAAGTTACGAGTAAAATTCCCTCACAGATGCCTTGATGAACAGGTTCTTCCCAGGTTCATCCCTCCACAACGTGTGTTGATGATGTCAGGAACACCAGTGTTGTCTGGTCCAGTGTTGCCAGGATTACTAGTATTGCTTGGCTCAGTTGTTGCAGTGATTCCCCATCATAACACCTGTGTTCTCTTGTCCAAAGTCGCCATAATGATGACATTGTACCAGATCATGACTCACTCACTCGTTGCCGTGAGTCTCCCCAGTGTTGTCTGGTCCTGTGTTGCCCCCATGGTTATACAACAGTTACTTGGTTCATTTGTTCGTGTGACTCCAGTGGTACATGCCATCTTGCTGTGTCCAGGATTATACACCAGTTTCCTGGGTCAGTCTGACCAGGCAGGAGTCTGTTGCAGTCTTCCTGGGTGGACGCTCTCATGCCAACAGCTGCTGGTACATCACAACAGAATGCCCTGGTCATCCCGGGCGGCACATTCATTATTGTTAAGCTGAACTTACAGCTTTAGCACGTCTTTGGTCAGGCTCTGGACTTCCTTGTTACAATAATCAGTAGCTGTACAATACTAGACGATCCGCAGAGTGAATGTTTACACTTAATATACATATTTAAGATATACATATTCAAGATGTTCCTTGTAAGTTTTTGTATTCAACGCAAGTACTTACAATAGTAAAAGTATGTTCATTAAGTGCAAGTAGTTGTTGTATTGCTGGCTGTTGCCCCTTGCTGCCAGCTCTCACAACCACCATCCATGTTTTGTAATATATCAAACTCCTATGATGCATGAGAGGCAGCAGATGATTATGTCTGTGTCTACTAATGGAATACTTGTGTTTTCTTCTCATATATAGAATTAGACAGAATAGTGAGTATAATCATCCTGGTTATATTTCTGATATGTGAGTAAAATCATCCTGGTTATATTTCTGCAGTTAGACTTGCTGGCAGGTTACGCACCTCTCCATGGCAAGTTGTAACCAGGCGCTTTGGTATTGGGTTCGAATCCAAGCACGTATTCGTACTGAAGCATCTCCAGGATGTATTCATGTTGTTTTCATTGACCATATGATCCTACATTGACCATATGATCCTACATTGACCATATGATCCTACATTGACCATATGATCCTACATTGACCATATGATCCTACATTGATCATATGATCCTACATTGACCATATGATCCTACATTGACCATATGATCCTACATTGACCATATGATCCTACATTGACCATATGATCCTACATTGACCATATGATCCTACATTGACCATATGATCCTACATTGACCATATGATCCTACATTGACCATATGATCCTACATTTGTCTGTCAAGAACAATGCAAAGATCATCATAATTTCCAGTATGACAACTGGTTAAATCTTCGCTAGTGTCACGCTGACCAGCATTACATGTGGTGTCAGCTTGACCTCAAAAAGTACATTTTTAGATGATTGCTTGTTGCAACTGGTCCCTAACTTCAGTATTATTAACGAGACCTTAACTTGTAGTTAGAACTAAGTCTAATATATTATCGTCGTGTGTAGGTTTCTCGACTGACTGGGTCAGGTAGATGCCGGGCCCAGAGCTGCTGTGAAGTGATTCCTCCCACTTACATACCCGCGGTATAGTAAACTCTACAACTATAATGTGGCTAAATGATCTCAAAATCTATCGTCTACCTCCTGTGGTGTCCGTGCGGGAGGCACATGTACTAGTCCCAGTCTTATTTTCTTACGAAGATTATCTTTGATTTCTACACAAATGAAGTCAACATTCTTAACACCTACAAGATTTCTCACTACAATATCAAAATGTCCTTTAGCAAAGATCAAGACTCCACCACCTGCTATAATGTACCACTTTACATATGGCAGGATGTATGTAGAATGTACCACTTTACATATGGCAGGATGTATGTAGAATGTACCACTTTACATATGGCAGGATGTATGTAGAATGTACCACTTTACATATGGCAAGATGTATGTAGAATGTACCACTTTACATATGGCAGGATGTATGTAGAATGTACCACTTTACATATGGCAGGATGTATGTAGAATGTACCACTTTACATATGGCAGGATGTATGTAGAATGTACCACTTTACATATGGCAGGATGTATGTAGAATGTACCACTTTACATATGGCAGGATGTATGTAGAATGTACCACTTTACATATGGCAGGATGTATGTAGAATGTACCACTTTACATATGGCAGGATGTATGTAGAATGTACCACTTTACATATGGCAGGATGTATGTAGAATGTACCACTTTACATATGGCAAGATGTATGTAGAATGTACCACTTAAAATAAGACAGGATGTATGTAGAATATGTTACTTTACATATGACAGGATGTATGTAGAATGTACCACTTTACATATGGCAGGATGTATGTAGAATGTACCACTTTAAATATGGCAGGATGTATGTAGAATGTACCACTTTACATATGGCAGGATGTATGTAGAATGTACCACTTTAGATATGGCAAGATGTATGTAGAATGTACAACTTTACATATGGCAAGATGTATGTAGAATGTATCACTTTACATATGGCAGGATGTATGTAGAATGTACCACTTAACATATGGCAGGATGTATGTAGAATGTACCACTTTACATATGGCAAGATGTATGTAGAATGTACCACTTAACATATGGCAAGATGTATGTAGAATGTACCACTTTACATATGGCAAGATGTATGTAGAATGTACCACTTTACATATGGCAAGATGTATGTAGAATGTACCACTTAACATATGGCAGGATGTATGTCGAATGTACCACTTAACATATGGCAAGATGTATGTAGAATGTACCACTTTACATATGGCAAGATGTATGTAGAATGTACCACTTTACATATGGCAAGATGTATGTAGAATGTACCACTTAACATATGGCAGGATGTATGTAGAATGTACCACTTAACATATGGCAAGATGTATGTAGAATGTACCACTTTACATATGGCAAGATGTATGTAGAATGTACCACTTTACATATGGCAAGATGTATGTAGAATGTACCACTTAACATATGGCAGGATGTATGTAGAATGTACCACTTAACATATGGCAGGATGTATGTAGAATGTACCACTTTACATATGGCAAGATGTATGTAGAATGTACCACTTAACATAAGACAGGATGTATGTAGAATGTACCACTTACATATGGCAGGATGTATGTAGAATGTACCACTTTACATATGGCAGGATGTATGTAGAATGTACCACTTAACATATGGCAGGATGTATGTAGAATGTACCACTTTACATATGGCAGGATGTATGTAGAATGTACCACTTTACATATGGCAGGATGTATGTAGAATGTACCACTTAACATATGGCAGGATGTATGTAGAATGTACCACTTTACATATGGCAGGATGTATGTAGAATGTACCACTTACATATGGCAGGATGTATGTAGAATGTACCACTTAACATATGGCAGGATGTATGTAGAATGTACCACTTTACATATGGCAAGATGTATGTAGAATGTACCACTTTACATATGGCAGGATGTATGTAGAATGTACCACTTTACATATGGCAAGATGTATGTAGAATGTACCACTTTACATATGGCAAGATGTATGTAGAATGTACCACTTTACATATGGCAGGATGTATGTAGAATGTACCACTTAACATATGGCAGGATGTATGTAGAATGTACCACTTTACATATGGCAGGATGTATGTAGAATGTACCACTTTACATTATGGCAAGATGTATGTAGAATGTACCACTTTACATATGGCAGGATGTATGTAGAATGTACCACTTAACATATGGCAGGATGTATGTAGAATGTACCACTTTACATATGGCAGGATGTATGTAGAATGTACCACTTTACATATGGCAGGATGTATGTAGAATGTACCACTTTACATATGGCAGGATGTATGTAGAATGTACCACTTAACATATGGCAGGATGTATGTAGAATGTACCACTTTACATATGGCAGGATGTATGTAGAATGTACCACTTTACATATGGCAGGATGTATGTAGAATGTACCACTTTACATATGGCAGGATGTATGTAGAATGTACCACTTTACATATGGCAGGATGTATGTAGAATGTACCACTTAACATATGGCAAGATGTATGTAGAATGTACCACTTTACATATGGCAGGATGTATGTAGAATGTACCACTTTACATATGGCAAGATGTATGTAGAATGTACCACTTTACATATGGCAGGATGTATGTAGAATGTACCACTTTACATATGGCAGGATGTATGTAGAATGTACCACTTTACATATGGCAGGATGTATGTAGAATGTACCACTTTACATATGGCAGGATGTATGTAGAATGTACCACTTTACATATGGCAGGATGTATGTAGAATGTACCACTTTACATATGGCAAGGATGTATGTAGAATGTACCACTTTACATATGGCAAGATGTATGTAGAATGTACCACTTTACATATGGCAGGATGTATGTAGAATGTACCACTTAACATATGGCAAGGATGTATGTAGAATGTACCACTTTACATATGGCAGGATGTATGTAGAATGTACCACTTTACATATGGCAGGATGTATGTAGAATGTACCACTTTACATATGGCAGGATGTATGTAGAAATGTACCACTTTACATATGGCAGATGTATGTAGAATGTACCCACTTACATATGGCAGGATGTATGTAGAATGTACCACTTTACATATGGCAGAATATAGTAGAATGTGTTACTTTAATATGACAGGATGTATGTAGAATATGTTACTTTATATATGGCAGGATGTATGTAGAATATGTTACTTTACATATGACAGGATGCATGTAGAATATGTCACTTTACACATGACAGGATGCGTGTAGAATATGTTACTTTACATATGACAGGATGCATTAGAATAGTTACTTACATATGACAGGATGCGTGTAGAATATGTTACTTTACATATGACAGGATGCATGTAGAATATGTTACTTTACATATGGCAGGATGCATGTAGAATATGTTACTTTACATATGACAGGATGCGTGTAGAATATGTTACTTTACATATGACAGGATGCATGTAGAATATGTTACTTTACATATGACAGGATGCATGTAGAATATGATACTTTACATTTGACAGGATGCATGTAGAATATGTTACTTTACAAAGACAGGAGCAAAAGTAGAAAAAGTTACTTTACATATGGCAGGAAAGTATGAAAAAATGTTTCCCCTTTACATATGGCAGGAAATGTAGAATTTTAAATTTACATATGGCAGGGTGTATGTAGAAATTTGTAACTTTACATAAGGCAGGGTGTTGTAGAAATTTTTCCCCTTTTTCATATGGCAGGATTGATGTAAAAAAAAGTTAAATTTACATATGGCAGGATGATGTAAAATGTTAAATTTACATAAAGGCAGGATGATGGGAGAATGTTAAATTTACATATTCAGGGTGAGTAAAATGTTTCCACTTTACAATTTTTGGCAGGATGGTTGGGAGAAATGTTAAATTTAAAATATCAGGATGATGTAGAAATGTTTCCCTTTTAACATAGGCAAAAATGAAAGTAGAAATGTTAAATTAAAATATCAAGGGTGATGTAGAAATGTAAATTTTCATAAGGGAGGGTGATGTAGAATTAAATTTTTCATATGGCAGGATGTTTTAAAATGTAACTTTACATATTCAGGGTGAAGAGAATGGGAAATTTAAAATAAAGGCAATGATGTAGAAAAAGTTAAATTTAAAATATGGCAGGATGAAGTAGAAATGTTTAAATTTACATATGGCGGATGTTGAGAATTAACTTTTTTATATGGCAGGATGATGTAGAAATGTTTTCCCCTTAACATATGGCAGGATGAAGTAGAAATGTTTTTTTAAAAAAAGGCAAGGGGATGAAAAAAATTTTTAAATTTACAAAATGGCAGGATGAAGTAGAAAAAGTAATTTACATATGGCAGGATGATGTAGAAATTTACCCTTTTTCTATGGCAGGATGTATGTAGAAATTTTAAAATTTTACAATGGCAGGGGATGTAAAATGTTTCCCCTTTTCATATGGCAGGGTGTTTTAGAAATGTAACCCCTTAAAATATGGCAGGGTTATTAGAAATGTTAAATTTAAAATAGGAAAGTTTTAGAAATTGGGAAATTTACATATAAAAAAAGATGTTGAAATGTTTAATTTACATATGGCAGGATTTGTAGAAATGTTAAATTTAAAATATGGCAGGGTGATTAAAAAAATGTTTAAATTTACATATGGCGGAAGATGTAGAAATGTTAAATTTACATATGGCAGGAGATGTAGAATTTACCCTTTACAAATGGCAGGATGTATTTAGAATGTACCACTTTACATATGGCAGGATGTATGTAGAATGTACCACTTAACATATGGCAGGATGTATGTAGAATGTACCACTTTACATATGGCAGGATGTATGTAGAATGTACCACTTAACATATGGCAGGATGTATGTAGAATGTACCACTTTACATATGGCAGGATGTATGTAGAATGTACCACTTAACATATGGCAGGATGTATGTAGAATGTACCACTTAACATATGGCAGGATGTATGTAGAATGTACCACTTAACATATGGCAGGATGTATGTAGAATGTACCACTTAACATATGGCAGGATGTATGTAGAATGTACCACTTAACATATGGCAGGATGTATGTAGAATGTACCACTTTACATATGGCAAGATGTATGTAGAATGTACCACTTAACATATGGCAGGATGTATGTAGAATGTACCACTTTACATTATGGCAAGATGTATGTAGAATGTACCACTTAACATATGGCAAGATGTATGTAGAATGTACCACTTAACATATGGCAAGATGTATGTAGAATGTACCACTTAACATATGGCAGATGTATGTAGAATGTACCACTTAACATATGGCAGGATGTATGTAGAATGTACCACTTTACATATGGCAAGATGTATGTAGAATGTACCACTTTACATATGGCAGGATGTATGTAGAATGTACCACTTTAACATATGGCAGATGTATGTAGAATGTACCACTTACATATGGCAAGATGTATGTAGAATGTACCACTTTACATATGGCAGGATGTATGTAGAATGTACCACTTACATATGGCAAGATGTATGTAGAATGTACAACTTTACATATGGCAAGATGTATGTAGAATGTACCACTTAACATATGGCAGGATGTATGTAGAATGTACCACTTTACATATGGCAGGATGTATGTAGAATGTACCACTTTACATATGGCAGGATGTATGTAGAATGTACCACTTAACATATGGCAGGATGTATGTAGAATGTACCACTTTACATATGGCAGGATGTATGTAGAATGTACCACTTAACATATGGCAGGATGTATGTAGAATGTACCACTTAACATATGGCAAGATGTATGTAGAATGTACCACTTAACATATGGCAAGATGTATGTAGAATGTACCACTTAACATATGGCAGGATGTATGTAGAATGTACCACTTAACATATGGCAGGATGTATGTAGAATGTACCACTTAACATATGGCAGGATGTATGTAGAATGTACCACTTTACATATGGCAGGATGTATGTAGAATGTACCACTTAACATATGGCAGGATGTATGTAGAATGTACCACTTAACATATGGCAGGATGTATGTAGAATGTACCACTTTACATATGGCAGGATGTATGTAGAATGTACCACTTTACATATGGCAGGATGTATGTAGAATGTACCACTTAACATATGGCAGGATGTATGTAGAATGTACCACTTAACATATGGCAGGATGTATGTAGAATGTACCACTTAACATATGGCAGGATGTATGTAGAATGTACCACTTAACATATGGCAGGATGTATGTAGAATGTACCACTTTACATATGGCAGGATGTATGTAGAATGTACCACTTAACATATGGCAGGATGTATGTAGAATGTACCACTTTACATATGGCAGGATGTATGTAGAATGTACCACTTAACATATGGCAGGATGTATGTAGAATGTACCACTTAACATATGGCAGGATGTATGTAGAATGTACCACTTAACATATGGCAGGATGTATGTAGAATGTACCACTTAACATATGGCAAGATGTATGTAGAATGTACCACTTAACATATGGCAGGATGTATGTAGAATGTACCACTTAACATATGGCAGGATGTATGTAGAATGTACCACTTAACATATGGCAGGATGTATGTAGAATGTACCACTTAACATATGGCAGGATGTATGTAGAATGTACCACTTAACATATGGCAGGATGTATGTAGAATGTACCACTTAACATATGGCAGGATGTATGTAGAATGTACCACTTTACATATGGCAGGATGTATGTAGAATGTACCACTTAACATATGGCAGGATGTATGTAGAATGTACCACTTAACATATGGCAGGATGTATGTAGAATGTACCACTTAACATATGGCAGGATGTATGTAGAATGTACCACTTTACATATGACAGGATGTATGTAGAATGTACCAATTAACATATGGCAAGATGTATGTAGAATGTACCACTTAACATACGGCAGGATGTATGTAGAATGTACCACTTAACATATGGCAGGATGTATGTAGAATGTACCACTTTACATATGGCAGGATGTATGTAGAATGTACCACTTTACATATGGCAGGATGTATGTAGAATGTACCACTTAACATATGGCAGGATGTATGTAGAATGTACCACTTAACATATGGCAGGATGTATGTAGAATGTACCACTTAACATATGGCAGGATGTATGTAGAATGTACCACTTTACATATGGCAGGATGTATGTAGAATGTACCACTTAACATATGGCAGGATGTATGTAGAATGTACCACTTTACATATGGCAGGATGTATGTAGAATGTACCACTTAACATATGGCAGGATGTATGTAGAATGTACCACTTAACATATGGCAGGATGTATGTAGAATGTACCACTTAACATATGGCAGGATGTATGTAGAATGTACCACTTAACATATGGCAGGATGTATGTAGAATGTACCACTTAACATATGGCAGGATGTATGTAGAATGTACCACTTAACATATGGCAGGATGTATGTAGAATGTACCACTTTACATATGGCAGGATGTATGTAGAATGTACCACTTTACATATGGCAGGATGTATGTAGAATGTACCACTTAACATATGGCAGGATGTATGTAGAATGTACCACTTTACATATGGCAGGATGTATGTAGAATGTACCACTTAACATATGGCAGGATGTATGTAGAATGTACCACTTTACATATGGCAGGATGTATGTAGAATGTACCACTTAACATATGGCAGGATGTATGTAGAATGTACCACTTAACATATGGCAGGATGTATGTAGAATGTACCACTTAACATATGGCAAGATGTATGTAGAATGTACCACTTTACATATGGCAGGATGTATGTAGAATGTACCACTTTACATATGGCAGGATGTATGTAGAATGTACCACTTTACATATGGCAGGATGTATGTAGAATGTACCACTTAACATATGGCAGGATGTATGTAGAATGTACCACTTAACATATGGCAGGATGTATGTAGAATGTACCACTTAACATATGGCAGGATGTATGTAGAATGTACCACTTAACATATGGCAGGATGTATGTAGAATGTACCACTTAACATATGGCAAGATGTATGTAGAATGTACCACTTTACATATGGCAGGATGTATGTAGAATGTACCACTTAACATATGGCAGGATGTATGTAGAATGTACCACTTAACATATGGCAGGATGTATGTAGAATGTACCACTTAACATATGGCAGGATGTATGTAGAATGTACCACTTAACATATGGCAGGATGTATGTAGAATGTACCACTTAACATATGGCAGGATGTATGTAGAATGTACCACTTAACATATGGCAGGATGTATGTAGAATGTACCACTTAACATATGGCAGGATGTATGTAGAATGTACCACTTAACATATGGCAGGATGTATGTAGAATGTACCACTTTACATATGGCAGGATGTATGTAGAATGTACCACTTTACATATGGCAGGATGTATGTAGAATGTACCACTTAACATATGGCAGGATGTATGTAGAATGTACCACTTTACATATGGCAGGATGTATGTAGAATGTACCACTTTACATATGGCAGGATGTATGTAGAATGTACCACTTAACATATGGCAGGATGTATGTAGAATGTACCACTTTACATATGGCAGGATGTATGTAGAATGTACCACTTAACATATGGCAGGATGTATGTAGAATGTACCACTTTACATATGGCAGGATGTATGTAGAATGTACCACTTTACATATGGCAGGATGTATGTAGAATGTACCACTTAACATATGGCAGGATGTATGTAGAATGTACCACTTAACATATGGCAAGATGTATGTAGAATGTACCACTTAACATACGGCAGGATGTATGTAGAATGTACCACTTAACATATGGCAGGATGTATATAGAATGTACCACTTAACATATGGCAGGATGTATGTAGAATGTACCACTTAACATATGGCAGGATGTATGTAGAATGTACCACTTAACATATGGCAGGATGTATGTAGAATGTACCACTTTACATATGGCAGGATGTATGTAGAATGTACCACTTAACATATGGCAGGATGTATGTAGAATGTACCACTTTACATATGGCAGGATGTATGTAGAATGTACCACTTTACATATGGCAGGATGTATGTAGAATGTACCACTTAACATATGGCAGGATGTATGTAGAATGTACCACTTAACATATGGCAGGATGTATGTAGAATGTACCACTTAACATATGGCAGGATGTATGTAGAATGTACCACTTAACATATGGCAGGATGTATGTAGAATGTACCACTTAACATATGGCAGGATGTATGTAGAATGTACCACTTAACATATGGCAGGATGTATGTAGAATGTACCACTTAACATATGGCAGGATGTATGTAGAATGTACCACTTTACATATGGCAGGATGTATGTAGAATGTACCACTTTACATATGGCAGGATGTATGTAGAATGTACCACTTTACATATGGCAGGATGTATGTAGAATGTACCACTTTACATATGGCAGGATGTATGTAGAATGTACCACTTTACATATGGCAGGATGTATGTAGAATGTACCACTTAACATATGGCAGGATGTATGTAGAATGTACCACTTTACATATGGCAGGATGTATGTAGAATGTACCACTTAACATATGGCAGGATGTATGTAGAATGTACCACTTAACATATGGCAGGATGTATGTAGAATGTACCACTTTACATATGGCAGGATGTATGTAGAATGTACCACTTAACATATGGCAGGATGTATGTAGAATGTACCACTTTACATATGGCAGGATGTATGTAGAATGTACCACTTAACATATGGCAGGATGTATGTAGAATGTACCACTTAACATATGGCAAGATGTATGTAGAATGTACCACTTAACATATGGCAGGATGTATGTAGAATGTACCACTTAACATATGGCAGGATGTATGTAGAATGTACCACTTTACATATGGCAGGATGTATGTAGAATGTACCACTTTACATATGGCAGGATGTATGTAGAATGTACCACTTAACATATGGCAGGATGTATGTAGAATGTACCACTTAACATATGGCAGGATGTATGTAGAATGTACCACTTTACATATGGCAGGATGTATGTAGAATGTACCACTTTACATATGGCAGGATGTATGTAGAATGTACCACTTAACATATGGCAGGATGTATGTAGAATGTACCACTTAACATATGGCAAGATGTATGTAGAATGTACCACTTTACATATGGCAGGATGTATGTAGAATGTACCACTTTACATATGGCAGGATGTATGTAGAATGTACCACTTTACATATGGCAGGATGTATGTAGAATGTACCACTTAACATATGGCAGGATGTATGTAGAATGTACCACTTAACATATGGCAGGATGTATGTAGAATGTACCACTTAACATATGGCAGGATGTATGTAGAATGTACCACTTTACATATGGCAGGATGTATGTAGAATGTACCACTTAACATATGGCAGGATGTATGTAGAATGTACCACTTTACATATGGCAGGATGTATGTAGAATGTACCACTTAACATATGGCAGGATGTATGTAGAATGTACCACTTAACATATGGCAGGATGTATGTAGAATGTACCACTTTACATATGGCAGGATGTATGTAGAATGTACCACTTAACATATGGCAGGATGTATGTAGAATGTACCACTTTACATATGGCAGGATGTATGTAGAATGTACCACTTTACATATGGCAGGATGTATGTAGAATGTACCACTTAACATATGGCAGGATGTATGTAGAATGTACCACTTAACATATGGCAGGATGTATGTAGAATGTACCACTTAACATATGGCAGGATGTATGTAGAATGTACCACTTTACATATGGCAGGATGTATGTAGAATGTACCACTTTACATATGGCAGGATGTATGTAGAATGTACCACTTAACATATGGCAGGATGTATGTAGAATGTACCACTTAACATATGGCAAGATGTATGTAGAATGTACCACTTAACATATGGCAGGATGTATGTAGAATGTACCACTTAACATATGGCAGGATGTATGTAGAATGTACCACTTAACATATGGCAAGATGTATGTAGAATGTACCACTTAACATATGGCAGGATGTATGTAGAATGTACCACTTAACATATGGCAGGATGTATGTAGAATGTACCACTTAACATATGGCAGGATGTATGTAGAATGTACCACTTAACATATGGCAAGATGTATGTAGAATGTACCACTTAACATATGGCAAGATGTATGTAGAATGTACCACTTAACATATGGCAGGATGTATGTAGAATGTACCACTTTACATATGGCAGGATGTATGTAGAATGTACCACTTAACATATGGCAGGATGTATGTAGAATGTACCACTTAACATATGGCAGGATGTATGTAGAATGTACCACTTAACATATGGCAAGATGTATGTAGAATGTACCACTTAACATATGGCAGGATGTATGTAGAATGTACCACTTAACATATGGCAGGATGTATGTAGAATGTACCACTTAACATATGGCAGGATGTATGTAGAATGTACCACTTTACATATGGCAGGATGTATGTAGAATGTACCACTTAACATATGGCAGGATGTATGTAGAATGTACCACTTTACATATGGCAGGATGTATGTAGAATGTACCACTTAACATATGGCAGGATGTATGTAGAATGTACCACTTTACATATGGCAGGATGTATGTAGAATGTACCACTTAACATATGGCAGGATGTATGTAGAATGTACCACTTAACATATGGCAGGATGTATGTAGAATGTACCACTTAACATATGGCAGGATGTATGTAGAATGTACCACTTTACATATGGCAGGATGTATGTAGAATGTACCACTTTACATATGGCAGGATGTATGTAGAATGTACCACTTAACATATGGCAAGATGTATGTAGAATGTACCACTTAACATACGGCAGGATGTATGTAGAATGTACCACTTAACATATGGCAGGATGTATGTAGAATGTACCACTTAACATATGGCAGGATGTATGTAGAATGTACCACTTTACATATGGCAGGATGTATGTAGAATGTACCACTTAACATATGGCAGGATGTATGTAGAATGTACCACTTAACATATGGCAGGATGTATGTAGAATGTACCACTTTACATATGGCAGGATGTATGTAGAATGTACCACTTAACATATGGCAGGATGTATGTAGAATGTACCACTTAACATATGGCAGGATGTATGTAGAATGTACCACTTTACATATGGCAGGATGTATGTAGAATGTACCACTTTACATATGGCAGGATGTATGTAGAATGTACCACTTTACATATGGCAGGATGTATGTAGAATGTACCACTTTACATATGGCAGGATGTATGTAGAATGTACCACTTAACATATGGCAGGATGTATGTAGAATGTACCACTTAACATATGGCAGGATGTATGTAGAATGTACCACTTAACATATGGCAGGATGTATGTAGAATGTACCACTTAACATATGGCAGGATGTATGTAGAATGTACCACTTAACATATGGCAGGATGTATGTAGAATGTACCACTTTACATATGGCAGGATGTATGTAGAATGTACCAATTAACATATGGCAAGATGTATGTAGAATGTACCACTTAACATACGGCAGGATGTATGTAGAATGTACCACTTAACATATGGCAGGATGTATGTAGAATGTACCACTTAACATATGGCAGGATGTATGTAGAATGTACCACTTTACATATGGCAGGATGTATGTAGAATGTACCACTTAACATATGGCAGGATGTATGTAGAATGTACCACTTAACATATGGCAGGATGTATGTAGAATGTACCACTTAACATATGGCAGGATGTATGTAGAATGTACCACTTAACATATGGCAGGATGTATGTAGAATGTACCACTTAACATATGGCAGGATGTATGTAGAATGTACCACTTAACATATGGCAGGATGTATGTAGAATGTACCACTTAACATATGGCAGGATGTATGTAGAATGTACCACTTAACATATGGCAGGATGTATGTAGAATGTACCACTTAACATATGGCAAGATGTATGTAGAATGTACCACTTAACATATGGCAGGATGTATGTAGAATGTACCACTTAACATATGGCAGGATGTATGTAGAATGTACCACTTAACATATGGCAGGATGTATGTAGAATGTACCACTTAACATATGGCAGGATGTATGTAGAATGTACCACTTAACATATGGCAGGATGTATGTAGAATGTACCACTTAACATATGGCAGGATGTATGTAGAATGTACCACTTAACATATGGCAGGATGTATGTAGAATGTACCACTTAACATATGGCAGGATGTATGTAGAATGTACCACTTAACATATGGCAGGATGTATGTAGAATGTACCACTTAACATATGGCAGGATGTATGTAGAATGTACCACTTAACATATGGCAAGATGTATGTAGAATGTACCACTTAACATATGGCAGGATGTATGTAGAATGTACCACTTTACATATGGCAGGATGTATGTAGAATGTACCACTTAACATATGGCAGGATGTATGTAGAATGTACCACTTAACATATGGCAGGATGTATGTAGAATGTACCACTTAACATATGGCAGGATGTATGTAGAATGTACCACTTTACATATGGCAGGATGTATGTAGAATGTACCACTTAACATATGGCAGGATGTATGTAGAATGTACCACTTAACATATGGCAGGATGTATGTAGAATGTACCACTTAACATATGGCAGGATGTATGTAGAATGTACCACTTTACATATGGCAGGATGTATGTAGAATGTACCACTTAACATATGGCAGGATGTATGTAGAATGTACCACTTTACATATGGCAGGATGTATGTAGAATGTACCACTTAACATATGGCAGGATGTATGTAGAATGTACCACTTAACATATGGCAGGATGTATGTAGAATGTACCACTTTACATATGGCAGGATGTATGTAGAATGTACCACTTAACATATGGCAGGATGTATGTAGAATGTACCACTTTACATATGGCAGGATGTATGTAGAATGTACCACTTTACATATGGCAGGATGTATGTAGAATGTACCACTTAACATATGGCAAGATGTATGTAGAATGTACCACTTAACATATGGCAGGATGTATGTAGAATGTACCACTTAACATATGGCAGGATGTATGTAGAATGTACCACTTTACATATGGCAGGATGTATGTAGAATGTACCACTTTACATATGGCAGGATGTATGTAGAATGTACCACTTAACATATGGCAGGATGTATGTAGAATGTACCACTTAACATATGGCAGGATGTATGTAGAATGTACCACTTAACATATGGCAGGATGTATGTAGAATGTACCACTTAACATATGGCAGGATGTATGTAGAATGTACCACTTAACATATGGCAAGATGTATGTAGAATGTACCACTTAACATATGGCAAGATGTATGTAGAATGTACCACTTAACATATGGCAAGATGTATGTAGAATGTACCACTTTACATATGGCAGGATGTATGTAGAATGTACCACTTAACATATGGCAGGATGTATGTAGAATGTACCACTTAACATATGGCAGGATGTATGTAGAATGTACCACTTAACATATGGCAAGATGTATGTAGAATGTACCACTTTACATATGGCAGGATGTATGTAGAATGTACCACTTAACATATGGCAAGATGTATGTAGAATGTACCACTTAACATATGGCAGGATGTATGTAGAATGTACCACTTAACATATGGCAGGATGTATGTAGAATGTACCACTTTACATATGGCAGGATGTATGTAGAATGTACCACTTAACATATGGCAAGATGTATGTAGAATGTACCACTTAACATATGGCAAGATGTATGTAGAATGTACCACTTTACATATGGCAGGATGTATGTAGAATGTACCACTTTACATATGGCAGGATGTATGTAGAATGTACCACTTAACATATGGCAGGATGTATGTAGAATGTACCACTTAACATATGGCAAGATGTATGTAGAATGTACCACTTAACATATGGCAAGATGTATGTAGAATGTACCACTTAACATATGGCAAGATGTATGTAGAATGTACCACTTAACATATGGCAGGATGTATGTAGAATGTACCACTTAACATATGGCAAGATGTATGTAGAATGTACCACTTAACATATGGCAAGATGTATGTAGAATGTACCACTTTACATATGGCAGGATGTATGTAGAATGTACCACTTTACATATGGCAGGATGTATGTAGAATGTACCACTTAACATATGGCAGGATGTATGTAGAATGTACCACTTAACATA
Organism: Panulirus ornatus; assembly: GCF_036320965.1. Classification (NCBI taxonomy): domain Eukaryota; kingdom Metazoa; phylum Arthropoda; class Malacostraca; order Decapoda; family Palinuridae; genus Panulirus; species Panulirus ornatus. The sequence continues at coordinate 5,974,993 of NC_092277.1, read as the reverse complement.
TGGCAAGATGTATGTAGAATGTACCACTTAACATATGGCAGGATGTATGTAGAATGTACCACTTAACATATGGCAAGATGTATGTAGAATGTACCACTTAACATATGGCAAGATGTATGTAGAATGTACCACTTTACATATGGCAGGATGTATGTAGAATGTACCACTTTACATATGGCAGGATGTATGTAGAATGTACCACTTAACATATGGCAAGATGTATGTAGAATGTACCACTTAACATATGGCAAGATGTATGTAGAATGTACCACTTAACATATGGCAAGATGTATGTAGAATGTACCACTTGACATATGGCAGGATGTATGTAGAATGTACCACTTAACATATGGCAAGATGTATGTAGAATGTACCACTTTACATATGGCAAGATGTATGTAGAATGTACCACTTAACATATGGCAGGATGTATGTAGAATGTACCACTTTACATATGGCAGGATGTATGTAGAATGTACCACTTAACATATGGCAGGATGTATGTAGAATGTACCACTTAACATATGGCAGGATGTATGTAGAATGTACCACTTAACATATGGCAGGATGTATGTAGAATGTACCACTTTACATATGGCAGGATGTATGTAGAATGTACCACTTAACATATGGCAGGATGTATGTAGAATGTACCACTTTACATATGGCAGGATGTATGTAGAATGTACCACTTAACATATGGCAGGATGTATGTAGAATGTACCACTTAACATATGGCAGGATGTATGTAGAATGTACCACTTAACATATGGCAGGATGTATGTAGAATGTACCACTTTACATATGGCAGGATGTATGTAGAATGTACCACTTAACATATGGCAAGATGTATGTAGAATGTACCACTTAACATATGGCAAGATGTATGTAGAATGTACCACTTAACATATGGCAGGATGTATGTAGAATGTACCACTTAACATATGGCAGGATGTATGTAGAATGTACCACTTAACATATGGCAGGATGTATGTAGAATGTACCACTTAACATATGGCAGGATGTATGTAGAATGTACCACTTAACATATGGCAAGATGTATGTAGAATGTACCACTTAACATATGGCAAGATGTATGTAGAATGTACCACTTAACATATGGCAAGATGTATGTAGAATGTACCACTTAACATATGGCAGGATGTATGTAGAATGTACCACTTAACATATGGCAGGATGTATGTAGAATGTACCACTTTACATATGGCAGGATGTATGTAGAATGTACCACTTAACATATGGCAGGATGTATGTAGAATGTACCACTTAACATATGGCAGGATGTATGTAGAATGTACCACTTAACATATGGCAGGATGTATGTAGAATGTACCACTTTACATATGGCAGGATGTATGTAGAATGTACCACTTAACATATGGCAGGATGTATGTAGAATGTACCACTTAACATATGGCAGGATGTATGTAGAATGTACCACTTTACATATGGCAGGATGTATGTAGAATGTACCACTTAACATATGGCAGGATGTATGTAGAATGTACCACTTTACATATGGCAGGATGTATGTAGAATGTACCACTTAACATATGGCAAGATGTATGTAGAATGTACCACTTAACATATGGCAGGATGTATGTAGAATGTACCACTTTACATATGGCAGGATGTATGTAGAATGTACCACTTAACATATGGCAAGATGTATGTAGAATGTACCACTTAACATATGGCAGGATGTATGTAGAATGTACCACTTAACATATGGCAAGATGTATGTAGAATGTACCACTTAACATATGGCAGGATGTATGTAGAATGTACCACTTAACATATGGCAAGATGTATGTAGAATGTACCACTTAACATATGGCAGGATGTATGTAGAATGTACCACTTAACATATGGCAGGATGTATGTAGAATGTACCACTTAACATATGGCAGGATGTATGTAGAATGTACCACTTAACATATGGCAGGATGTATGTAGAATGTACCACTTAACATATGGCAAGATGTATGTAGAATGTACCACTTAACATATGGCAAGATGTATGTAGAATGTACCACTTAACATATGGCATTAAGACTCGGTCTTGATGTGGACTTGTGTCCGTGGCTGAAGCCTCCAACATAGAAGAGAACATTGCATCCTCGCACATGTCCTGCATCACAACACAGCACAACGACACATGTTGGCACACCACCACAACTACACTGCCTCTCTACTCCACTAATGATCTTACTCGTCAAAAAGTTACGAGTACCACAATAACAAACCTTATGATGTAGTTCTGTAATGTTTCGTTCCTGTTTTCATTATGTAGATCAGTGAACAATGCTTCCACAACCACTGTGTTCTCCTCCTGCCTGACCTGGCTTCATCATGCAATACGCTGCTTCTCGTGATGTTTGGCTCGTCTGGTGAATGAGATCCATCTCAGTGTTTCTTGTGTACCAATCTTATCACTCTAATATTATATACACAAAGTCACTGATTTTACAGATATATTTTGAGTAGGATGTCCCTAATTTCCTGTTTGCTTTATCACCAGCAACAAGTCATTTTCTTTATATCTATGAGAGTTCTTTGAACTCCAGCACGATCTAAACTGAAAGCTTGACGCGACACTAACTCGGACGACGTCGGTATTGAAGCATACAACTACCATGTGTTGGTCGACCATTGCTGTATACACAGCTGGTGAGGTGAGGTGTGTAGCCAGCTGGAGGAGGGGAAGGGTCAGTTACAGATGGTTTAGTCATGTTCCGGTCACACTGCAGTCCATCACACCACTGGTCTTCTGCCTACTGGACCGTTACCTAATAGTCTTCTGCCTACTGGACCGTTACCTAATGGTCTTCTGCCTACTGGACCGTTACCTAATGGTCTTCTGCCTACTGGACCGCTACCTAATGGTCTTCTGCCTACTGGACCGTTACCTAATGGTCTTCTGCCTACTGGACCGTTACCTAATGGTCTTCTGCCTACTGGACCGTTACCTAATGGTCTTCTGCCTACTGGACCGCTACCTAATGGTCTTCTGCCTACTGGACCGTTACCTGATGGTCTTCTGCCTACTGGACCGTTACCTAATGGACCTCTGCTTACTGGACCGTTACCTAATGGTCTGCCTACTGGACCGTTACCTGATGGTCTTCTGCCTACTGGACCGTTACCTAATGGACCTCTGCTTACTGGACCGTTACCTAATGGACTCTTGTCCACCGAGGAGTTGCCCAATGTACCCTCGTTCACCAGAGACTTGCTTGAGGGATCATGATCCACACAACTGTTGCCTGCCGGAGAACTGATCATTGAACCCAGGAGAAAGTTGCCCACTGTAACGTTAGCTGTCGACCACAACATGTTAGTTTGACCGTTTCTTCTCAAGGATCAATGTGTACTCAAGTGTCCACTAGTTGACTTATAATGACGGACCCTCGCTCACCACACAGCCCACCAGTATGACGGACCCTCGCTCACCACACAGCCCACCAGTATGACGGACCCTCGCTCACCACACAGCCCACCAGTATGACGGACCCTCGCTCACCACACAGCCCACCAGTAGGTTATCCAGCATCCTTCTCCCTCCCACCTCCTGTGCCTTACTGACTGGTATAATGAACACATGTTGCTTCACATGTTCCCTCCCACCTCCTGTGCCTCACTGACTGGTATAATGAACACATGTTGCTTCACATGTTCCCTCCCACCTCCTGTGCCTCACTGACTGGTATAATGAACACATGTTCCTTCACATGTTCCCTCCCACCTCCTGTGCCTCACTGACTGGTGTAATGAACACATGTTGCGTCACATGTTCCCTCCAACGTCCTGTGCCTCTCTGACTGGTGTAATGAACACATGTTGCGTCACATGTTCCCTCCCACCTCCTGTGCCTCACTGACTGGTATAATGAACACATGTTGCTTCACATGTTCCCTCCCACCTCCTGTGCCTCACTGACTGGTATAATGAACACATGTTGCTTCACATGTTCCCTCCCACGTCGTGTGCCTCACTGACTGGTATAATGAACACATGTTGCTTCACATGTTCCCTCCCACGTCGTGTGCCTCACTGACTGGTATAATGAACACATGTTGCTTCACATGTTCCCTCCCACGTCCTGTGACTCACTGACTGGTATAATGAACACATGTTGCTTCACATGTTCCCTCCCACGTCGTGTGCCTCACTGACTGGTATAATGAACACATGTTGCTTCACATGTTCCCTCCCACGTCGTGTGCCTCACTGACTGGTATAATGAACACATGTTGCTTCACATGTTCCCTCCCACGTCGTGTGCCTCACTGACTAGTATAATGAACACATGTTGCGTCACATGTTCCCTCCCACGTCCTGTGACTCACTGACTGGTGTAATGAACACATGTTGCTTCACATGTTCCCTCCCACGTCCTGTGCCTCACTGACTGGTATAATGAACACATGTTGCTTCACATGTTCCCTCCCACGTCGTGTGCCTCTATGACTGGTATAATGAACACATGTTGCTTCACATGTTCCCTCCCACGTCCTGTGCCTCACTGACTGGTATAATGAACACAAGTTGCTTCACATGTTCCCTCCCACGTCGTGTGCCTCACTGACTGGTATAATGAACACATGTTGCTTCACATGTTCCCTCCCACGTCCTGTGCCTCACTGACTGGTATAATGAACACATGTTGCGTCACATGTTCCCTCCCACGTCCTGTGCCTCACTGACTGGTGTAATGAACACATGTTGCTTCACATGTTCCCTCCCACCTCCTGTGCCTCACTGACTGGTATAATGAACACATGTTGCTTCACATGTTCCCTCCCACGTCCTGTGCCTCACTGACTGGTGTAATGAACACATGTTGCTTCACATGTTCCCTCCCACGTCGTGTGCCTCACTGACTGGTATAATGAACACATGTTGCTTCACATGTTCCCTCCCACGTCGTGTGCCTCACTGACTGGTGTAATGAACACATGTTGCTTCACATGTTCCCTCCCACGTCCTGTGCCTCACTGACTGGTGTAATGAACACATGTTGCTTCACATGTTCCCTCCCACCTCCTGTGCCTCACTGACTGGTATAATGAACACATGTTGCGTCACATGTTCCCTCCCACGTCGTGTGCCTCACTGACTGGTATAATGAACACATGTTGCTTCACATGTCCCCTCCCACGTCCTGTGCCTCACTGACTGGTGTAATGAACACATGTTGCTTCACATGTTGTTTGCTGCAGTCAACTGGGGGTCTCCCGGCGGCAGGTGTCCGGTCCGTACCGGTGGCTCCTAATTAACCCGGGTCTCCACTGTGACAACATTAACCCGGGTCTCCACTGTGACAACATTAACCCGGGTCTCCACTGTGATAACATTAACCCGGGTCTCCACTGTGACAACATTAACCCGGGTCTCCACTGTGACAACATTAACCCGGGTCTCCACTGTGACAACATTAACCCGGGTCTCCACTGTGACAACATTAACCCGGGTCTCCACTGTGACAACATTAACCCGGGTCTCCACTGTGACAACATTAACCCGGGTCTCCACTGTGACAACATTAACCCGGGTCTCCACTGTGACACCATTAACCCGGGTCTCCACTGTGACACCATTAACCCGGGTCTCCACTGTGACAACATTAACCCGGGTCTCCACTGTGACAACATTAACCCAGGTCTTCACTGTGACAACATTAACCCAGGTCTCCACTGTGACAACATTAACCCGGGTCTCCACTGTGACACCATTAACCCGGGTCTCCACTGTGACAACATTAACCCGGGTCTCCACTGTGACACCATTAACCCGGGTCTCCACTGTGACACCATTAACCCGGGTCTCCACTGTGACAACATTAACCCGGGTCTCCACTGTGACAACATTAACCCAGGTCTTCACTGTGACAACATTAACCCAGGTCTCCACTGTGACAACATTAACCCGGGTCTCCACAGTGACAACATTAACCCGGGTCTCCACTGTGACACCATTAACCCAGGTCTCCACTGTGGCAACATTAACCCAGGTCTCCACTGTGATAACATTAACCCGGGTCTCCACTGTGACAACATTAACCCAGGTCTTCACTGTGACAACATTAACCCAGGTCTCCACTATGACACCGTTAACCCGGGTCTCCTGTGTACATCACTTCCTAGCTTGGTATGGTAAACTTTTTTTTTTTTTTCTTTAACATGTCCTCTGTGTACATCACTTCCCAGCTTGGTATGGTAAACTTTAACATGTCTTCTGTGTACATCACTTCCCAGCTTGGTATGATAAACTTTAACATGTCTTCTGTGTACATCACTTCCCAGCTTGGTATGGTAAACTTTAACATGTCTTCTGTGTACATCACTTCCCAGCTTGGTATGGTAAACTTTAACATGTCTTCTGTGTACATCACTTCCCAGCTTGGTATGGTAAACTTTAACTTGTCTCCTGTGTACATCACTTCCCAGCTTGGTATGGTAAACTTTAACATGTCTTCTGTGTACATCCCTTCCCAGTTTGGTATGGTAAACTTTAACATGTCTCCTGTGTACATCACTTCCCAGCTTGGTATGGTAAACTTTAACATGTCTCCTGTGTACACTACTTCCCAGCTTGGTATGGTAAACTTTAACATGCCTAGTGTGCACATCACTTCCCAGCTTGGTATGGTAAACTTTAACATGTCTTCTGTGTACATCACTTCCCAGCTTGGTATGGTAAACTTTAACATGTCTTCTGTGTACATCACTTCCCAGCTTGGTATGGTAAACTTTAACTTGTCTCCTGTGTACATCACTTCCCAGCTTGGTATGGTAAACTTTAACATGTCTTCTGTGTACATCCCTTCCCAGTTTGGTATGGTAAACTTTAACATGTCTCCTGTGTACATCACTTCCCAGCTTGGTATGGTAAACTTTAACATGTCTCCTGTGTACACTACTTCCCAGCTTGGTATGGTAAACTTTAACATGCCTAGTGTGCACATCACTTCCCAGCTTGGTATGGTAAACTTTAACATGTCTTCTGTGTACATCACTTCCCAGCTTGGTATGGTAAACTTTAACATGTCTTCCGTGTACATCACTTCCCAGCTTGGTATGGTAAACTTTAACATGTCTTCTGTGTACATCACTTCCCAGCTTGGTATGGTAAACTTTAACATGTCTTCTGTGTACATCACTTCCCAGCTTGGTATGGTAAACTTTAACATGTCTCCTGTGTACATCACTTCCCAGCTTGGTATGGTAAACTTTAACATGTCTTCTGTGTACATCACTTCCCAGCTTGGTATGGTAAACTTTAACATGTCTTCTGTGTACATCACTTCCCAGCTTGGTATGGTAAACTTTAACATGTCTTCTGTGTACATCACTTCCCAGCTTGGTATGGTAAACTTTAACATGTCTTCTGTGTACATCACTTCCCAGCTTGGTATGGTAAACTTTAACATGTCTTCTGTGTACATCACTTCCCAGCTTGGTATGGTAAACTTTAACATGTCTTCTGTGTACATCACTTCCCAGCTTGGTATGGTAAACTTTAACATGTCTTCTGTGTACATCACTTCCCAGCTTGGTATGGTAAACTTTAACATGTCTTCTGTGTACATCACTTCCCTGCTTGGTATGGTAAAGGTAAATGATGTTAAACTGAAGGACATGGATGGTACATACCAGTGTAAGAGTGTTCGATTATAACAGTAAAACGCAGTGAAATTAAGGTGGAGGGAAAACTTACGTTATATGAGAAGTGAGACGCAATAAGCTCCATGTATGTCAGCGCTTGCAGTATATTGTGTAACCAGTCAACTATCCAGGTAACAAGTGGCTTGGCAGTTCAACTATAAATTTATTAATGTTTCCCCGAGTCTCGAGATCATAACTGCCTATATACACAAGTTCGTAGCAAGTTGACTTGAGGGTTGAAATATGGTTGGCCTCTCAGCACCTGGGGAGACCATGTCATTATCTGAGGATACGAGCTGATATGATGAGGTACAGAGGTAGACGGAGGTACATACTCTCCACAACCTCAGCACAGCCACTCAGTTATCCAGGATCCAGGTATGAGGGTGTCAGGGTAGCGGGTCAGTTATCCAGGATCCAGGTATAAGTGTGTTGTCAAAATGCCTCATACATATCTGGCAGTAGTTGCCCTGATTATGTAGAGCAGTAGCAGGCTTCACGTTGGCCTTACACGAGTTTAAGTAATTGTAACATTATCCTGAAACTCTTGTGAGATACCTTACCTACTGGACCACTTGACCTCCGGTAATTATGAGTTATATTGAGAGCAAAGTGATCCCCTGTGAGCACAACTGCGAGGAGATTGGTGGTGTTGCGTGAGCTGAGAGAGGTGACCAGTGAGCAGAAGTGTTAGTACTGTATGTGTGTGTGTTCTACAGGTGAGCCAGTATTGACCCATGGTAGTGTGTAAGGTGACCCAGTATTGACCCATGGTAGTGTGTAAGGTGGGCCAGTATTGACCCATGGTAGTGTGTAAGGTGACCCAGTATTGACCCATGGTAGTGTGTAAGGAGACCCAGTATTGACCCATGGTAGTGTGTAAGGAGACCCAGTATTGACCCATGGTAGTGTGTAAGGTGGGCCAGTATTGACCCATGGTAGTGTGTAAGGTTAGCCAGTATTGACCCATGGTAGTGTGTAAGGTTAGCCAGTATTGACCCATGGTAGTGTGTAAGGTGAGCCAGTATTGACCCATGGTAGTGTGTAAGGTGAGCCAGTATTGACCCATGGTAGTGTGTAAGGTGAACCAGTATTGACCCATGGTAGTGTGTAAGGTGACCCATTATTGACCCATGGTAGTGTGTAAGGAGACCCAGTATTGACCCATGGTAGTGTGTAAGGTGAGCCAATATTGACCCATGGTAGTGTGTAAGGTGACTCAGTATTGACCCATAGTAGTGTGTAAGGTGAGCCAGTATTGACCCATGGTAGTGTGTAAGGTGACCCAGTATTGACCCATGGTAGTGTGTAAGGTGAGCCAGTATTGACCCATGGTAGTGTGTAAGGTGACCCAGTATTGACCCATGATAGTGTGTAAGGAGACCCAGTATTGACCCATGGTAGTGTGTAAGGTGAGCCAGTATTGACCCATGGTAGTGTGTAAGGTGAGCCAGTATTGACCCATGGCAGTGTGTAAAGTGAGCCAGTATTGACCCATGGTAGTGTGTAAGGTGAGCCAGTATTGACCCATGGTAGTGTGTAAGAAGACCCAGTATTGACCCATGGTAGTGTGTGAGGTGGGCCAGTATTGACCCATGGTAGTGTGTAAGGTGAGCCAGTATTGACCCATGGTAGTGTGTAAGGTGAGCCAGTATTGACCCATGGTAGTGTGTAAGGTGAGCCAGTATTGACCCATGGCAGAGTGTAAGGTGAGCCAGTATTGACCCATGGTAGTGTGTAAGGTGACCCAGTATTGACCCATGGTAGTGTGTAAGGTGAGCCAGTATTGACCCATGGTATTGTGTAAGGTGACCCAGTATTGACCCATGGTAGTGTGTAAGGAGACCCAGTATTGACCCATGGTAGTGTGTAAGGTGAGCCAGAATTGACCCATGGTAGTGTGTAAGGTGACCCAGTATTGACCCATGGTAGTGTGTAAGGTGAGCCAGTATTGACCCATGGTAGTGTGTAAGGTGAGCCAGTATTGACCCATGGTAGTGTGTAAGGTGGGCCAGTATTGACCCATGGTAGTGTGTAAGGTGAGCCAGTATTGACCCATGGTAGTGTGTAAGGAGACCCAGTATTGACCCATGGTAGTGTGTAAGGTGAGCCAGTATTGACCCATGGTAGTGTGTAAGGTGACCCAGTATTGACCCATGGTAGTGTGTAAGGTGAGCCAGTATTGACCCATGGTAGTGTGTAAGGTGAGCCAGTATTGACCCATGGTAGTGTGAAAGGAGACCCAGTATTGACCCATGGTAGTGTGTAAGGTGGGCCAGTATTGACCCATGGTAGTGTGTAAGGTGACCCAGTATTGACCCATGGTAGTGTGTAAGGTTAGCCAGTATTGACCCATGGTAGTGTGTAAGGTGACCCAGTATTGACCCATGGTAGTGTGTAAGGTGAGCCAGTATTGACCCATGGTAGTGTGTAAGGTGAACCAGTATTGACCCATGGTAGTGTGTAAGGTGACCCATTATTGACCCATGGTAGTGTGTAAGGAGACCCAGTATTGACCCATGGTAGTGTGTAAGGTGAGCCAATATTGACCCATGGTAGTGTGTAGGGTGACCCAGTATTGACCCATGGTAGTGTGTAAGGTGAGCCAGTATTGACCCATGGTAGTGTGTAAGGTGAGCCAGTATTGACCCATGGTAGTGTGTAAGGAGACCCAGTATTGACCCATGGTAGTGTGTAAGGTGGGCCAGTATTGACCCATGGTAGTGTGTAAGGTGAGCCAGTATTGACCCATGGTAGTGTGTAAGGTGACCAGTATTGACCCATGGTAGTGTGTAAGGTGGCCAGTATTGACCCATGGTAGTGTGTAAGGTGAGCCAGTATTGACCCATGGTAGTGTGTAAGGTGACCCAGTATTGACCCATGGTATTGTGTAAGGTGAGCCAATATTGACCCATGGTAGTGTGTAAGGTGAGCCAGTATTGACCCATGGTAGTGTGTAAGGTGAGCCAGTATTGACCCATGGTAGTGTGTAAGGTGAGCCAGTATTGACCCATGGTATGTGTAAGGTGAGCCAGTATTGACCCATGGTATTGTGTAAGGTGAGCCAATATTGACCCATGGTATTGTGTAAGGTGAGCCAGTATTGACCCATGGTAGTGTGTAAGGTGAGCCAGTATTGACCCATGGTAGTGTGTAAGGTGAGCCAGTATTGACCCATGGTAGTGTGTAAGGAGACCCAGTATTGACCCATGGTAGTGTGTAAGGTGGGCCAGTATTGACCCATGGTAGTGTGTAAGGTGAGCCAGTATTGACCCATGGTAGTGTGTAAGGTGACCCAGTATTGACCCATGGTATTGTGTAAGGTGAGCCAGTATTGACCCATGGTATTGTGTAAGGTGAGCCAGTATTGACCCATGGTAGTGTGTAAGGTGAGCCAGTATTGACCCATGGTAGTGTGTAAGGAGGACAGTCTCTCGTGGACGGTACCAGGACCGTCAGTGAACAGCACGATGAATCAAGTGTTCGGCTGGGAGGTTTGGTGTGCAACCCAGGACCGTCTGCACAACCCAGGACCGTCTGCACAACCCAGGACCATCTGCACAACCCAGGACCATCTGCACAACCCAGGACGATCTGCACAACCCAGGACCATCTGCACTACCCAGGACGATCTGCACAACCCAGGACCGTCTGCACAACCCAGGACGATCTGCACAACCCAGGACCATCTGCACTACCCAGGACGATCTGCACAACCCAGGACCGTCTGCACAACCCAGGACGATCTGCACAACCCAGGACGATCTGCACAACCCAGGACCGTCTGCACAACCCAGGACGATCTGCACAACCCAGGACCGTCTGCACAACCCAGGACGATCTGCACAACCCAGGACCGTCTGCACAACCCAGGACGATCTGCACAACCCAGGACGATCTGCACAACCCAGGACCATCTGCACAACCCAGGACGATCTGCACAACCCAGGACGATCTGCACAACCCAGGACCATCTGCACAACCCAGGACCGTCTGCACAACCCAGGACCATCTGCACAACCCAGGACGATCTGCACAACCCAGGACGATCTGCACAACCCAGGACGATCTGCACAACCCAGGACGATCTGCACAACCCAGGACCGTCTGCACAACCCAGGACGATCTGCACAACCCAGGACCGTCTGCACAACCCAGGACGATCTGCACAACCCAGGACCGTCTGCACAACCCAGGACCATCTGCACAACCCAGGACGATCTGCACAACCCAGGACCATCTGCACAACCCAGGACCGTCTGCACAACCCAGGACGATCTGCACAACCCAGGACGATCTGCACAACCCAGGACCGTCTGCACAACCCAGGACGATCTGCACAACCCAGGACCGTCTGCACAACCCAGGACCATCTGCACAACCCAGGACGATCTGCACAACCCAGGACGATCTGCACAACCCAGGACGATCTGCACAACCCAGGACGATCTGCACAACCCAGGACCATCTGCGCAACCCAGGACGATCTGCACAACCCAGGACCGTCTGCACAACCCAGGACGATCTGCACAACCCAGGACGATCTGCACAACCCAGGACCATCTGCGCAACCCAGGACCATCTGCACAACCCAGGACGATCTGCACAACCCAGGACCATCTGCACAACCCAGGACCATCTGCGCAACCCAGGACCATCTGCACAACCCAGGACGATCTGCACAACCCAGGACGATCTGCACAACCCAGGACCATCTGCGCAACCCAGGACCATCTGCACAACCCAGGACCGTCTGCACAACCCAGGACCATCTGCACAACCCAGGACGATCTGCACAACCCAGGACCATCTGCGCAACCCAGGACCATCTGCACAACCCAGGACGATCTGCACAACCCAGGACCATCTGCGCAACCCAGGACCATCTGCACAACCCAGGACGATCTGCACAACCCAGGACGATCTGCACAACCCAGGACGATCTGCACAACCCAGGACCATCTGCGCAACCCAGGACCATCTGCACAACCCAGGACGATCTGCACAACCCAGGACCATCTGCACAACCCAGGACGATCTGCACAACCCAGGACCATCTGCGCAACCCAGGACCATCTGCACAACCCAGGACGATCTGCACAACCCAGGACGATCTGCGCAACCCAGGACCATCTGCACAACCCAGGACCATCTGCACAACCCAGGACCATCTGCACAACCCAGGACCATCTGCAGAACCCAGTACCATCTGCAGAACCCAGGATCATCTGCACTACCCAGGACCATCTGCACAACCCAGGACCATCTGCAGAACCCAGTACCATCTGCAGAACCCAGGATCATCTGCACAACCCAGGACCATCTGCACAACCCAGGACCATCTGCACTACCCAGGACCATCTGCAGAACCCAGTACCATCTGCAGAACCCAGGATCATCTGCACTACCCAGGACCATCTGCGCAACCCAGGACCGTCTGCACAACCCAGGACCATCTGCACAACCCAGGACCATCTGCACAACCCAGGACCATCTACACAACCCAGGACCATCTGCACAACCCAGGACCATCTGCACAACCCAGGACGATCTGCGCAACCCAGGACCATCTGCACAACCCAGGACCATCTGCACTACCCAGGACCATCTGCAGAACCCAGTACCATCTGCAGAACCCAGGATCATCTGCACTACCCAGGACCATCTGCGCAACCCAGGACCGTCTGCACAGCCCAGGACCATCTGCACAACCCAGGACCATCTGCACAACCCAGGACCATCTACACAACCCAGGACCATCTGCACAACCGAGGACCATCTGCACAACCCAGGACCATCTGCACAACCCAGGACCATCTGCACAACCCAGGACCATCTGCGCAACCCAGGACCATCGGCACAACCGAGGACCATCTGCACAACCCAGGACCATCTGCACAACCCAGGACGATCTGCACAACCCAGGACGATCTGCACAACCCAGGACCATCTGCGCAACCCAGGACCATCTGCACAACCCAGGACCATCTGCAAAACCCAGGACCATCTGCACAACCCAGGACGATCTGCGCAACCCAGGACCATCTGCACAACCCAGGACGATCTGCGCAACCCAGGACCATCTGCACAACCCAGGACCATCTGCACTCCGTTGCACGTCCGTATTGCGCCAGAAATCCAGTCATAAACCCTGGGTCTCTGCCTCCCTCCGTACAGACAGCTGGCAGTACGAGGGTCAGTGAGTGGGCCTGTATGGCTGATTAACCCAGGTTGTTGTTAACCTATGAGAGTTGTGAACTGTGGTCACAATGTGTAGGTTGGTGGACGTAAGGTTGAAGATGGTTTCTAATTAGTATAATTTAGTTTTTGCTTCATTGTTTCAGACAGTATAAGTCGTTATAAAATGTGTTAGCTACACTCTTGACATTGTAACTGTCTCTGTGTAGTGAGCAAGACAAGGTACTTTGATGATCATCCAGGGAAATCCAGGCATGACCGCTACCTAGCAGCCACAACCAGATTAACTGTTGGTTAATACAAGGTTAACTAACGGCCATTACAAGGTTAATTATGGGGTATTACGAAGTTAACTAGTGGTCAACACATGGTTGTGGTCATTACCAGATTAATTAATGATCATTACGGAGTTAACTTAGGTTTAATATCACGTCACTTCCTGGATTAATGATCATTACGTAGTTAACTTAGGTTTAAGATCACGTCACTTCCTGGATTAATGATCATTAGGTAGTTAACTTAGGTTTAATATCACGTCACTTCCTGGATTAATGATCATTACGTAGTTAACTTAGGTTTGATATCACGTCACTTCCTGGATTAATGATCATTACGTAGTTAACTTAGGTTTAATATCACGTCACTTCCTGGATTAATGATAATTACGTAGTTAACTTAGGTTTAATATCACGTTACTTCCTGGATTAATGATCATTAGGTAGTTAACTTAGGTTTAATATCACGTCACTTCCTGGATTAATGATCATTACGTAGTTAACATAGGTTTAATATCACGTCACTTCCTGGATTAATGATCATTACGGAGTAAACTTAGGTTTAATATTACGTCACTTCCTGGATTAATGATCATTACGAAGTTAACTTAGGTTTAATATTACGTTACTTCCTGGATTAATGATCATTACGTAGTTAACTTAGGTTTAATATCACGTCACTTCCTGGATTAATGATCATTACGTAGTTAACTTAGGTTTAATATCACGTCACTTCCTGGATTAATGATCATTAGGTAGTTAACTTAGGTTTAATATCACCTGGATTAATGATCATTACGTAGTTAACTTAGGTTTAATATCACGTCACTTCCTGGATTAATGATCATTACGTAGTTAACTTAGGTTTAATATCACGGCACTTCCTGGATTAATGATCATTACGTAGTTAACTTAGGTTTAATATCACGTCACTTCCTGGATTAATGATCATTACGTAGTTAACTTAGGTTTGATATTACTTCACTTCCTGGATCAAACAGGTCAGCCAACTCCAGTACGACCGTTGACCCTCGTAATGTTGATATGACCTGTGAGTAATGTCGACCCAGGACATGTGGTAGTTACGTACGGTTTACTGGCGGTAATGGAACAATCAACGACAGTAATTATGACCATTTGATTGTTCTATTTAACTTTAGGAGTTCATAAATCATCCATAAAGGCTTACGAGGCAAATAAAGGCAGTAATAAAGTCAGACTGGATATGAAAGATGGAGTTAACACAGATGGTTAGCGAAGGCACCTCACCACCAGCAGTGACGTGAAGACACAAGGAGTGAACTACTGTGTAGTTAGTGTCATGAAGATAACGAGCAGACTGGAATCAGGATATCACATGTTATATTGAGACATTTACATGTCATGTTAAGACTTGTGTGAACTGTAATGATAATGATAAATGCTGGTGATATTCTTCAGTTTGTACCGACTATGTATCGTATACAGCATTACAACACACGATGATATGTATCGTATACAGCATTACAGCACATGATGATATGTATCGTATACAGCATTACAGCAGATGATGATATGTATCTTATACAGCATTACAGCAGATGATGATATGTATCGCATACAGCATTACAACACATGATGATATGTATCGTATACAGCATTACAGCACATGATATGTATCGTATACAGCATTACAGCAGATGATGATATGTATCGCATACAGCATTACAGCAGATGATGATATGTATCGTATACAGCATTACAGCAGATGATGATATGTATCGCATACAGCATTACAACACATGATGATATGTATCGTATACAGCATTACAGCACATGATGATATGTATCGCATACAGCATTACAGCAGATGATGATATGTATCGCATACAGCATTACAGCACATGATGATATGTATCGTATACAGCATTACAGCACATGATGATATGTATCGTATACAGCATTACAGCAGATGATGATATGTATCGTATACAGCATAACAGCAGATGATGAAATGTATCGTATACAGCATTACAGCAGATGATGATATGTATCGTATACAGCATTACAGCAGATGATGATATGTATCGCATAAAGCATTACAGCACATGATGATATGTATCGTATACAGCATTACAGCAGATGATGATATGTATCGCATACAGCATTACAGCAGATGATGATATGTATCGCATATAGCATTACAGCAGATGATGATATGTATCGCATACAGCATTACAGCAGATGATGATATGTATCGTATACAGCATTACAGCACATGATGATATGTATCGTATACAGCATTAAAGCAGATGATGATATGTATCGCATACAGCATTACAGCAGATGATGATATGTATCGTATTCAGCATTACAGCAGATGATATGTATCGTATACAGCATTACAGCACATGATGATATGTATCGTATACAGCATTACAGCACATGATGATATGTATCGCATACAGCATTACAGCACATGATGATATGTATCGTATACAGCATTACAGCAGATGATGATATGTATCGTATACAGCATTACAGCACATGATGATATGTATCGCATACAGCATTACAACACATGATGATATGTATCGTATACAGCATTACAGCACATGATGATATGTATCGTATACAGCATTACAGCAGATGATGATATGTATCGCATACAGCATTACAGCAGATGATGATAAGTATCGTATACAGCATTACAGCACATGATATGTATCGTATACAGCATTACAGCAGATGATGATATGTATCGCATACAGCATTACAGCAGATGATGATATGTATCGTATACAGCATTACAGCACACAATGATATGTATCGTATACAGCATTACAGCAGATGATGATATGTATCGTATACAGCATTGCAGCACACGATGATATGTATCGTATACAGCATTACAGCAGATGATGATATGTATCGTATACAGCATTACAGCACATGATGATATGTATCGCATACAGCATTACAGCAGATGATGATATGTATCGTATACAGCATTACAGCACACGATGATATGTATCGCATACAGCATTACAACACATGATGATATGTATCGTATACAGCATTACAGCACATGATGATATGTATCGTATACAGCATTACAGCAGATGATATGTATCGCATACAGCATTACAGCAGATGATGATATGTATCGTATACAGCATTACAACACAATGATATGTATCGCATACAGCATTACAGCAGATGATGATATGTATCGTATACAGCATTGCAGCACACGATATGTATCGTATACAGCATTACAGCACATGATGATGTGTATCGTATACAGCATTACAGCACATGATGATATGTATCGCATACAGCATTACAGCAGATGATGATATGTATCGTATACAGCATTACAGCACATGATGATATGTATCGTATACAGCATTACAGCAGATGATGATATGTATCGTATACAGCATTACAGCACATGATGATATGTATCGTATACAGCATTACAGCACATGATGATATGTATCGCATACAGCATTACAGCAGATGATGATATGTATCGTATACAGCATTACAGCACATGATGATATGTATCGTATACAGCATTACAGCACATGATGATATGTATCATATACAACATTACAGCACATGATGATATGTATCGTATACAGCATTACAGCAGATGATATGTATCGTATACAGCATTACAGCAGATGATATGTATCGTATACAGCATTACAGCACACGATGATATGTATCGTATACAGCATTACAGCAGATGATATGTATCGCATACAGCATTACAGCAGATGATGATATGCATCGTATACAGCATTGCAGCACACGATATGTATCGTATACAGCATTACAGCACAAGATGATATGTATCGTATACAGCATTACAGCAGATGATGATATGTATCGCATACAGCATTACAGCACATGATGATATGTATCGTATACAGCATTACAGCACACGATGATATATATCGTATATAGCATTACAGCACATGATATGTATCGCATACAGCATTACAGCAGATGATGTTATGTATCGCATACAGCATTACAGCACACGATGATATGTATCGTATACAGCATTACAGCACATGATGATATGTATCGCATACAGCATTACAGCAGATGATGATATGTATCGTATACAGCATTACAGCACATGATGATATGTATCGTATACAGCATTACAGCACATGATGATATGTATCGTATACAGCATTACAGCAGATGATGATATGTATCGTATACAGCATTACAGCAGATGATGATATGTATCGTATACAGCATTACAGCACATGATGATATGTATCGTATACAGCATTACAGCAGATGATGATATGTATCGTATACAGCATTACAGCAGATGATGATATGTATCGTATACAGCATTACAGCACATGATGATATGTATCGTATACAGCATTACAGCACACGATGATATGTATCGTATACAGCATTACAGCAGATGATGATATGTATCGCATACAGCATTACAGCAGATGATGATATGTATCGTATACAGCATTACAGCACATGATGATATGTATCGTATACAGCATTACAGCACATGATGATATGTATCGTATACAGCATTACAGCACATGATGATATGTATCGTATACAGCATTACAGCAGATGATGATATGTATCGTATACAGCATTACAGCACACGATGATATGTATCGTATACAGCATTACAGCAGATGATATGTATCGCATACAGCATTACAGCACATGATGATATGTATCGTATACAGCATTACAGCACATGATGATATGTATCGTATACAGCATTACAGCACATGATGATATGTATCATATACAGCATTACAGCACATGATGATATGTATCGTATACAGCATTACAGCACATGATGATATGTATCGTATACAGCATTACAGCACATGATGATATGTATCGTATACAGCATTACAGCAGATGATATGTATCGTATACAGCATTACAGCAGATGATGATATGTATCGTATACAGCATTACAGCACACGATGATATGTATCGTATACAGCATTACAGCAGATGATATGTATCGCATACAGCATTACAGCAGATGATGATATGTATCGTATACAGCATTGCAGCACACGATATGTATCGTATACAGCATTACAGCACAGATGATATGTATCGTATACAGCATTACAGCAGATGATGATATGTATCGCATACAGCATTACAGCACACGATGATATGTATCGTATACAGCATTACAGCACACGATGATATATATCGTATATAGCATTACAGCACATGATGATATGTATCGCATACAGCATTACAGCAGATGATGTTATGTATCGCATACAGCATTACAGCACACGATGATATGTATCGTATACAGCATTACAGCACATGATGATATGTATCGCATACAGCATTACAGCAGATGATGATATGTATCGTATACAGCATTACAGCACATGATGATATGTATCGTATACAGCATTACAGCACATGATGATATGTATCGTATACAGCATTACAGCACATGATGATATGTATCGTATACAGCATTACAGCAGATGATGATATGTATCGTATACAGCATTACAGCACACGATGATATGTATCGTATACAGCATTACAGCACATGATGATATGTATCGTATACAGCATTACAGATGATGATATGTATCGTATACAGCATTACAGCACATGATGATATGTATCGTATACAGCATTACAGCACATGATGATATGTATCGCATACAGCATTACAGCAGATGATGATATGTATCGTATACAGCATTACAGCACATGATGATATGTATCGTATACAGCATTACAGCAGATGATGATATGTATCGTATACAGCATTACAGCACATGATGATATGTATCGTATACAGTATTACAGCAGATGATGATATGTATCGTATACAGCATTACAGCACATGATGATATGTATCGTATACAGCATTACAGCACATGATGATATGTATCGTATACAGCATTACAGCAGATGATGATATGTATACAGCATTACAGCAGATGATGATATGTATCGTATACAGCATTACAGCAAATGATGATATGTATCGTATACAGTATTACAGATGATGATATGTATCGTATACAGCATTACAGCACATGATGATATGTATCGTATACAGCATTACAGCACATGATGATATGTATCGTATACAGCATTACAGCACATGATGATATGTATCGTATACAGTATTACAGCAGATGATGATATGTATCGTATACAGCATTACAGCACATGATGATATGTGTGGTCATGATATGTTGAAATATGACCCAGTTTGGTGTTGACTTATGTAAGTTTATGTAAGTTATCTTTGCCTCCAGTGAGTCTGTCCGGCAATACAACCACACACAAACACACACACACACAGCTCCACCTGACCATACAGCTGGCGGAGTAGGAGTATCATGTGTGGGGGTAAAGGTTGTAGTTGTGTGTCATGGAGATCTTTATGATGAACATTCCATGGTGTATGACAAGGGTGGATCCTGTGTACGTAGCCTCCGTCACCAGGTTCATGTAGGAGTGAACACCTTGTGTAGTGGTGAGGGTTCATGGAGGAGTGAACACCTTGTGTAGTGGTGAGGGTTCATGTAGGAGTGAACACCTTGTGTAGTGGTGAGGGTTCATGTAGGAGTGAACACCTTGTGTAGTGGTGAGGGTTCATGTAGGAGTGAACACCTTGTGTAGTGGTGAGGGTCATGTAGGAGTGAACACCTTGTGTAGTGGTGAGGGTCATGTAGGAGTGAACACCTTGTGTGGTGGTGAGGGTTCATGTAGGAGTGAACACCTTGTGTAGTGGTGAGGGTCATGTAGGAGTGAACACCTTGTGTAGTGGTGAGGGTTCATGTAGGAGTGAACACCTTGTGTAGTGGTGAGGGTCATGTAGGAGTGAACACCTTGTGTAGTGGTGAGGGTTCATGTAGGAGTGAACACCTTGTGTAGTGGTGAGGGTTCATGTAGGAGTGAACACTGTGTAGTGGTGAGGGTCATGTAGGAGTGAACATCTTGTGTAGTGGTGAGGGTTCATGTAGGAGTGAACACCTTGTGTAGTGGTGAGCGTTCATGTAGGAGTGAACACCTTGTGTAGTGGTGAGGGTTCATGTAGGTGTGAACACCTTGTGTAGTGGTGAGGATTCATGTAGGAGTGAACACCTTGTGTAGTGGTGAGGGTCATGTATGAGTGAACGCCTTGTGTAGTGTTGAGGGTTCATGTAAGAGTGAACACCTTGTGTAGTGGTGAGGGTTCACGTAGGAGTGAACACCTTGTGTAGTGGTGAGGGTTCATGTAGGAGTGAACACCTTGTGTAGTGGTAAGGGTTCATGTAGGAGTGAACACCTTGTGTAATGGTGAGGGTTCATGTAGGAGTGAACACCTTGTGTAGTGGTGAGGGTTCATGTAGGAGTGAACACCTTGTGTAGTGGTGAGGTTCATGTAGGAGTGAACACCTTGTGTAGTGGTGAGGGTTGATGTAGGAGTGAACACCTTGTGTAGTGGTGAGGGTTCATGTAGGAGTGAACACCTTGTGTAGTGGTGAGGGTTCATGTAGGAGTGAACACCTTGTGTAGTGGTGAGGGTTCATGTAGGAGTGAACACCTTGTGTAGTGGTGAGGGTTCATGTAGGAGTGAACACCTTGTGTAGTGGTGAGGGTCATGTAGGAGTGAACACCTTGTGTAGTGGTGAGGGTTCATGTAGGAGTGAACACCTTGTGTAGTGGTGAGGGTCATGTAGGAGTGAACACCTTGTGTAGTGGTGAGGGTCATGTAGGAGTGAACACCTTGTGTAGTGGTGAGGGTTCATGTAGGAGTGAACACCTTGTGTAGTGGTGAGGGTTCATGTAGGAGTGAACACCTTGTGTAGTGGTGAGGGTCATGTAGGAGTGAACATCTTGTGTAGTGGTGAGGGTCATGTAGGAGTGAACACCTTGTGTAGTGGTGAGGGTCATGTAGGAGTGAACACCTTGTGTAGTGGTGAGGGTCATGTAGGAGTGAACACCTTGTGTAGTGGTGAGGGTTCATGTAGGAGTGAACACCTTGTGTAGTGGTGAGGGTTCATGTAGGAGTGAACACCTTGTGTAGTGGTGAGGGTCATGTAGGAGTGAACACCTTGTGTAGTGGTGAGGGTCATGTAGGAGTGAACACCTTGTGTAGTGGTGAGGGTCATGTAGGAGTGAACACCTTGTGTAGTGGTGAGGGTCATGTAGGAGTGAACACCTTGTGTAGTGGTGAGGGTCATGTAGGAGTGAACACCTTGTGTAGTGGTGAGGGTTCATGTAGGAGTGAACACCTTGTGTAGTGGTGAGGGTTCATGTAGGAGTGAACACCTTGTGTAGTGGTGAGGGTCATGTAGGAGTGAACACCTTGTGTAGTGGTGAGGGTCATGTAGGAGTGAACACCTTGTGTAGTGGTGAGGGTCATGTAGGAGTGAACACCTTGTGTAGTGGTGAGGGTCATGTAGGAGTGAACACCTTGTGTAGTGGTGAGGGTCATGTAGGAGTGAACACCTTGTGTAGTGGTGAGGGTTCATGTAGGAGTGAACACCTTGTGTAGTGGTGAGGGTTCATGTAGGAGTGAACAGCTTGTGTAGTGGTGAGGGTTCATGTAGGAGTGAACACCTTGTGTAGTGGTGAGGGTCATGTAGGAGTGAACACCTTGTGTAGTGGTGAGGGTCATGTAGGAGTGAACACCTTGTGTAGTGGTGAGGGTCATATGGAGATACCAACTGTGTGGTCACCATATCCAACACAACATTACATTGTCACACTACAGACAACTTGTGAACATCTTCATGGAGGAAATGATAATCAGAACCAAATGAATATTATAATGAATGTGTATATGATATGAGTCATTATGAATAATGATACCGTCCATGATGATCAAGTGTACCAGGTTAACAATGAGGCAGGTATGAAGTCTGGTTCTGATGACCTTCATCTGGTTTCTGCATGTTGAGGATGGCCAGCAAGTTGACCCAGGTGTGGGGCACACAATATCAGTTTGACGTAGCAGATCAAACCTCAGAGAAGATTTGTTCACTTCAACTGTGACAGAAAATTTGGACACGATGTCTATAATTCTTGTTCAAAGTGACGTTAGTTCCTCGTACATCTTGATCTCAGTATTTCCCAGAATTTTATATATTGAGTTTTGTGATCATGTAAGGTCGAGTCTATTTAGCTGGACATAATTCACTTTCAAAGTTTGAGTGGATGAAGAAGTATTTTGGTGTACGTTTGCTTACATGATGACTTGATGTCTGGAGCTGGGATACGGTTGTCAGTGTTACAAGTAATGGAATATTTGTTGTGGCTTGGTATGGTAACCATTGTGAGCACTCATGATATCACTCAACTCTTGGTATGGTAACCATTGTGAGCACTCATGATATCACTCAACTCTTGGTATGGTAACCATTGTGAGCACTCATGATATCACTCAACTCTTGGTATGGTAACCATTGTGAGCACTCATGATATCACTCAACTCTTGGTATGGTAACCATTGTGAGCACTCATGATATCACTCAACTCTTGGTATGGTAACCATTGTGAGCACTCATGATATCACTCAACTCTTGGTATGGTAACCATTGTGAGCACTCATGATATCACTCAACTCTTGGTATGGTAACCATTGTGAGCACTCATGATATCACTCAACTCTTGGTATAGTAACCATTGTGAGCACTCATGATATCACTCAACTCTTGGTATGGTAACCATTGTGGGCACTCATGATATCACTCAACTCTTGGTATGGTAACCATTGAGCACTCATGATATCACTCAACTCTTGGTATGGTAACCATTGTGAGCACTCATGATATCACTCAACTCTTGGTATGGTAACCATTGTGAGCACTCATGATATCACTCAACTCTTGGTATGGTAACCATTGTGAGCACTCATGATATCACTCAACTCTTGGTATGGTAACCATTGTGAGCACTCATGATATCACTCAACTCTTGGTATGGTAACCATTGTGAGCACTCATGATATCACTCAACTCTTGGTATGGTAACCATTGTGAGCACTCATGATATCACTCAACTCTTGGTATGGTAACCATTGTGAGCACTCATGATATCACTCAACTCTTGGTATAGTAACCATTGTGAGCACTCATGATATCACTCAACGCTTGGTATGGTAACCATTGTGAGCACTCATGATATCACTCAACTCTTGGTATGGTAACCATTGAGCACTCATGATATCACTCAACTCTTGGTATGGTAACCATTGTGAGCACTCATGATATCACTCAACTCTTGGTATGGTAACCATTGTGAGCACTCATGATATCACTCAACTCTTGGTATGGTAACCATTGTGAGCACTCATGATATCACTCAACTCTTGGTATGGTAACCATTGTGAGCACTCATGATATCACTCAACTCTTGGTATGGTAACCATTGTGAGCACTCATGATATCACTCAACTCTTGGTATGGTAACCATTGTGAGCACTCATGATATCACTCAACTCTTGGTATGGTAACCATTGTGAGCACTCATGATATCACTCAACTCTTGGTATGGTAACCATTGTGAGCACTCATGATATCACTCAACTCTTGGTATGGTAACCATTGTGAGCACTCATGATATCACTCAACTCTTGGTATGGTAACCATTGTGAGCACTCATGATATCACTCAACTCTTGGTATGGTAACCATTGTGAGCACTCATGATATCACTCAACTCTTGGTATGGTAACCATTGTGAGCACTCATGATATCACTCAACTCTTGGTATGGTAACCATTGTGAGCACTCATGATATCACTCAACTCTTGGTATGGTAACCATTGTGAGCACTCATGATATCACTCAACTCTTGGTATGGTAACCATTGTGAGCACTCATGATATCACTCAACTCTTGGTATGGTAACCATTGTGAGCACTCATGATATCACTCAACTCTTGGTATGGTAACCATTGTGAGCACTCATGATATCACTCAACTCTTGGTATGGTAACCATTGTGAGCACTCATGATATCACTCAACTCTTGGTATGGTAACCATTGTGAGCACTCATGATATCACTCAACTCTTGATGCTCGTATTAAGTATATATTCTCCCACGCCAGCCTTATTGTTGCTTACAACTCACACACTATCTACTCGATTTGGAATTTGCGATGGAATATCATATATCAATTTATATCTGTAGGTTTACAATATTTGTGATGGAATATCATATATCAATTTATATCTGTAGGTTTACAATATTTGCGATGGAATATCATATATCAATTTATATCTGTAGGTTTACAATATTTGCGATGGAATATCATATATCAATTTATATCTGTAGGTTTACAATATTTGCGATGGAATATCATATATCAATTTATATCTGTAGGTTTACAATATTTGCGATGGAATATCATATATCAATTTATATCTGTAGGTTTACAATATTTGCGATGGAATATCATATATCAATTTATATCTGTAGGTTTACAATATTTGCGATGGAATATCATATATCAATTTATATCTGTAGGTTTACAATATTTGCGATGGAATATCATATATCAATTTATATCTGTAGGTTTACAATATTTGCGATGGAATATCATATATCAGTTTATATCTGTAGGTTTACAATATTTGCGATGGAATATCATATATCAGTTTATATCTGTAGGTTTACAATATTTGCGATGGAATATCATATATCAATTTATATCTGTAGGTTTACAATACATCAGAAATACCGTGACTAATTGTATTAGAATTGACTCTGGACGCAAGAATTTCTTTGCAGGAACAAGTGATGTATGATCATTATCCTGGTACCAGCCTACCTGACCATCCTGGTAATCGTCATGATCATTATCCTGGTACCAGCTTACCTGACCATACTGGTACCAGCCTACCTGGCCATCCTGGTACCAGCCTACCTGACCATCCTGGTAATCGTCATGATCATTATCCTGGTACCAGCTTACCTGACCATACTGGTACCAGCCTACCTGACCATCCTGGTACCAGCCTACCTGACCATCCTGGTACCAGCCTACCTGACCATCCTGGTAGTCGTCATGATCATTATCCTGGTACAGCTTACCTGACCATACTGGTACCAGCCTACCTGACCATCCTGGTACCAGCCTACCTGACCATCCTGGTACCAGCCTACCTGACCATCCTGGTAGTCGTCATGATCATTATCCTGGTACCAGCTTACCTGACCATACTGGTAGTCGTCAGGCCATCATGCTCCTGGTACCAGCCTACCTGACCATCCTGGTAGGTCGTCATGAACATATCCTTGGTACCAGCCTACCTGACCATCTGGTACCAGCCTGACCTGGACCATCCTGGTACCAGCCTACCTGACCATACCTGGTAGTCGACATGATCATTATCCTGGTACCAGCCTACCTGACCATACTGGTACCAGCCTACCTGGCCATCCTGGTACCAGCCTACCTGACCATCCTGGTAGTCGTCATGATCATTATCCTGGTACCAGCCTACCTGACCATACTGGTACCAGCCTACCTGACCATACTGGTACCAGCCTACCTGACCATACTGGTACCAGCCTACCTGACCATACTGGTACCAGCCTACCTGGCCATCCTGGTACCAGCCTACCTGACCATCCTGGTAGTCGTCATGATCATTATCCTGGTACCAGCCTACCTGACCATCCTGGTAGTCGTCATGATCATTATCCTGGTACCTGACCATCCTGGTACCAGCCTACCTGGCCATCCTGGTACCAGCCTACCTGACCATCCTGGTAGTCGTCATGATCATTATCCTGGTAACAGCCTACCTGACCATCCTGGTAGTCGTCATGATCATTATCCTGGTACCAGCTTACCTGACCATACTGGTACCAGCCTACCTGACCATCCTGGTACCAGCCTACCTGACCATACTGGTAGTCGTCATGATCATTATCCTGGTACCAGCCTACCTGACCATCCTGGTAGTCGTCATGATCATTATCCTGGTACCAGCCTACCTGACCATACTGGTACCAGCCTACCTGACCATCCTGGTACCAGCCTACCTGACCATCCTGGTAGTCGTCATGACCATTATCCTGGTACCAGCTTACCTGACCATACTGGTACCAGCCTACCTGGCCATCCTGGTACCAGCCTACCTGACCATCCTGGTAGTCGTCATGAACATTATCCTGGTACCAGCCTACCTGACCATACTGGTACCAGCCTACCTGACCATACTGGTACCACCTAGCCTACCTGGTACCACTACCTGCTCCTGTAGTCGTCATGACATTATCCTGGTACCAGCCTACTGCCACCTGGTACCACCTACTACATCCGGTACCAGCCTACCTGGCCATCCTGGTACGTCATACCTTGACCTAGTACCTGAGTCTACCTGGCATCATGTACCACTACCGACTACCGGTAGTGCTGTATCGGACAGCCTACCTGACCATACTGGTACCAGCCTACCTGACCATACTGGTACCAGCCTACCTGACCATACTGGTACCAGCCTACCTGGCCATACTGGTACGTGCCTCATGATCCATTATTCCTGGTACCAGCCTACCTGACCATACTGGTACCAGCCTACCTGACCATCCTGGTACCAGCCTACCTGACCATACTGGTAGTCGTCATGATCATTATCCTGGTACCAGCCTACCTGACCATCCTGGTACCAGCCTACCTGACCATACTGGTAGTCGTCATGATCATTATCCTGGTACCAGCCTACCTGACCATACTGGTACCAGCCTACCTGACCATCCTGGTACCAGCCTACCTGACCATACTGGTACCAGCCTACCTGACCATCCTGGTACCAGCCTACCTGACCATCCTGGTACCAGCCTACCTGGCCATACTGGTACCAGCCTACCTGACCATACTGGTACCAGCCTACCTGACCATCCTGGTACCAGCCTACCTGACCATACTGGTAGTCGTCATGATCATTATCCTGGTACCAGCCTACCTGACCATCCTGGTACCAGCCTACCTGGCCATCCTGGTACCAGCCTACCTGGCCATACTGGTAGTCGTCATGATCATTATCCTGGTACCAGCCTACCTGACCATACTGGTACCAGCCTACCTGACCATCCTGGTACCAGCCTACCTGACCATACTGGTACCAGCCTACCTGACCATACTGGTAGTCGTCATGATCATTATCCTGGTACCAGCCTACCTGACCATACTGGTACCAGCCTACCTGACCATCCTGGTACCAGCCTACCTGACCATACTGGTAGTCGTCATGATCATTATCCTGGTACCAGCCTACCTGACCATACTGGTACCAGCCTACCTGACCATCCTGGTACCAGCCTACCTGACCATACTGGTAGTCGTCATGATCATTATCCTGGTACCAGCCTACCTGACCATACTGGTACCAGCCTACCTGACCATCCTGGTACCAGCCTACCTGACCATACTGGTACCAGCCTACCTGACCATACTAGTAGTCGTCATGATCATTATCCTGGTAAGAGCCTACCTGACCATCCTGGTACCAGCCTACCTGGCCATACTGGTACCAGCCTACCTGGCCATACTGGTACCAGCCTACCTGACCATCCTGGTAGTCGTCATGAACATATCCTGGTACTAGCCTACCTGACCATACTGGTACCAGCCTACGTGACCATCCTGGTACCAGCCTACCTGGCCATACTGGTACCAGCCTACCTGACCATCCTGGTAGTCGTCATGAACATATCCTGGTACTAGCCTACCTGACCATCCTGGTAGTCGTCAGTGGTTGATGGTAGAAGGTAGAGGAGGCCTCCTGCTGGGGAGGTGAGCGGCGTGGTCATGACCATCTCTACGTCGTCCACATAATAGACTGGAAAGCTACACCAGGTTCAGACTCGACCACAAGTGACCATCATTCCCTTCACAGTAGACACTTTAGAAGCTTCCAGTGTCGACTACCATCCATGACCAGTGTTCTCCTGCCACGTTTGATCTGTCTCTTCATATATCATTACTCTCACAGGTCGGTGTAAGACATGACTCTCACAGGTCGGTGTAAGACATGACTCTCACAGGTCGGTGTAAGACATGAGGATCCCAGCACCAGCATAGTGAGTGATGAGGGCTGGTAGCAAGTATGGATCCAGTGACTGGAGACCACAAAGGATGGGTGTGAGGCTGAGGTGTGTCGGGGTGAGAAGGTGGGCAGTCTTCCCAAGTCCTCCATGTGAAGCTGAACATGAAGTAACATCTTACATAACTTCGACGAGGAAGAATCATTGTTGCAAAATATGTTGAAGGAAAGAATTTGGTTTTGAGGAATCGCTGGAAGTCGTTTCCCTTGTGACATTATCTACGTACCACAATGTAATATGAAAAGACTGAACATGTATTAAGACCAGCGGGCGTCTTCACGTACACTTGATATGACGTGGAAGCATTTAGTGAGGTGGTATAACATCAAGACGTTATGTGTGGCAAGTTTTCCTCCAGGTGTTGGTCTGTACACCTGCAGGTCTTGTACTGACACGAGGTAACTGTGCTTGCTTAGTAACATGTGCTAAAAGATGGGCTGGAGATATGATATTGTTCTGTGTACTTTTTCTACAAATAACATTTATATTATCCAACGTACTGCCTGGTCGAGAGGTTCATCATACATAGAAGACAATAGAGAATGTACCAACCTCTGTGTTCTCACATGTTTGAAAGACCCCGTTGGATCGTCGATCCTGAGTATGTTTATCAAATCACTGAACACTAAATACATCATGTCATTGTACCTCACACTGGTGCTATACACGACACGGCTCTTACATAAGACAGCCATGGCATTTACTCCCTTGTCAGTGACACTTGACAACTGAAAACATTATATCACAGTTTTCAGTCTGATCCAGTTTTCCCTGACAATTTTAAGCTTGTATACTTTCCATTGCACAAACCTAACTTTCAATGACTTCCTTATCTGTAACCCAGATATTAAGCTAAGGAAGGTGTTCACTTGACTACCAGAGTGGATATGATAGACATCCTGACTGATATCAAAGTAGAAGAGAAAATGACGACGTGAGTTAGTAGATGTTGACATAATGTGTCCAGTTGGGTGGCGGATGTAAGAGTTGTTATGTGTGTTGGTGTCAGGTGTGTGTTGGTGTCAGGTGTGTGTTGGTGTCAGGTGTGTGTTGGTGTCTGGTCTGGCTCTGGGTTGATGGTTAGGTCTGTCTGGTTGTCACATGGTTGTTGGTCTTCAGCAAGATTTAGTTTCACGAACTATCATCACTTCAGTAAGTAAAGCTACAATGACTGGTGGAATTGGTTCTTTTGTTATCTCTTAATCTTTTTACCTGGATCAATAACTTTGTCCCAGCTCCAGACACAATCACTGTCTATATTGCTACTTGGTATTCTCCATCATGCATGTAGACACCATTTGTCTGGTGGCTGTAAGGTAGGTACACATGTCTGTTCTGCTACACAGTGTTGGGTCAACCTGTTGTATCCATGTCACCTCTCCACACATACCAGAGCTGATCACCTCTTACGCTCTGGATCTGATTTTGTATGTTTGGTTATTGTATGTATATAGTCTCTCTCTCTCTCTCTCTCTCTCTCTCTCTCTCTCTCTCTCTCTCTCTCTCTCTCTCTCTCTCTCTCTCTCTCTCTCTCTCTCTCTCTCTCTCTCTCTCTCTCTCTCCATATATGCCCAATAATGAATTCCAATTCATGTTAGAGCTGGTCACGTGACAACACTACAGCCACAACCTTTGATCACATAACACATTTCATTCGACCAAATGATCACAACGAACTATTCTGCCAACAGTGAAATTTCATTTCCACTTTCTTAGCCATAGATACATAGATACATAGATACATAGATACATAGATACATAGCAACAAACATACGATTGTGTTGTGTGTTTACTAAAGATGCCATTCATGAAAATAGAAGCATGAAGCGATGGATGATGTAAGAATCCCGGGAATGTACAACCAAACTACTGAGGTAATGATAGCAAGGGCCAACACCTCAACACCTGGAACATGATGATAGCTCTGGTTATCATCTGGGTAGTGTTGACCCCAGCCAGCATCAACACCTGGAACATGATGATAGCTCTGGTTATCATCTGGGTAGTGTTGACCCTCAGCATCAACACCTGGAACATGATGATAGCTCTGGTTATCATCTGGGTAGTGTTGACCCCCAGCATCAACACCTGGAACATGATGATAGCTCTGGTTATCATCTGGGTAGTGTTGACCCCAGCCCAGCATCAACATCTGGAACATGATGATAGCTCTGGTTATCATCTGGGTAGTGTTGACCCCAGCCCAGCATCAACACCTGGAACATGATGATAGCTCTGGTTATCATCTGGGTAGTGTTGACCCCAGCCCAGCATCAACATCTGGAACATGATGATAGCTCTGGTTATCATCTGGGTAGTGTTGACCCCAGCCCAGCATCAACATCTGGAACATGATGATAGCTCTGGTTATCATCTGGGTAGTGTTGACCCCAGCCCAGCATCAACATCTGGAACATGATGATAGCTCTGGTTATCATCTGGGTAGTGTTGACCCCAGCCCAGCATCAACATCTGGAACATGATGATAGCTCTGGTTATCATGTGGGTAGTGTTGACCCCAGCCCAGCATCAACACCTGGAACATGATGATAGCTCTGGTTATCATCTGGGTAGTGTTGACCCCAGCCCAGCATCAACACCTGGAACATGATGATAGCTCTGGTTATCATCTGGGTAGTGTTGACCCCAGCCCAGCATCAACACCTGGAACATGATGATAGCTCTGGTTATCATCTGGGTAGTGTTGACCCCAGCCCAGCATCAACACCTGGAACATGATGATAGCTCTGGTTATCATCTGGGTAGTGTTGACCCCAGCCCAGCATCAACACCTGGAACATGATGATAGCTCTGGTTATCATCTGGGTAGTGTTGACCCCAGTCAGCATCAACACCTGGAACATGATGATAGCTCTGGTTATCATCTGGGTAGTGTTGACCCCAGCCCAGCATCAACACCTGGAACATGATGATAGCTCTGGTTATCATCTGGGTAGTGTTGACCCCAGCCCAGCATCAACACCTGGAACATGATGATAGCTCTGGTTATCATCTGGGTAGTGTTGACCCCAGCCCAGCATCAACACCTGGAACATGATGATAGCTCTGGTTATCATCTGGGTAGTGTTGACCCCAGCCCAGCATCAACATCTGGAACATGATGATAGCTCTGGTTATCATCTGGGTAGTATTGACCCCAGCCCAGCATCAACATCTGGAACATGATGATAGCTCTGGTTATCATCTGGGTAGTGTTGACCCCAGCCCAGCCATTGTCCACATTAATCAGAAAATGTTCACTAAATGTGTGGAGGTGTCCGCCATCCATCATGCTGGTCTTCATAACAAACCAGCAACAATTGTGTGTTTTGTAACGTCCAAAAATGAATGAGGAAACATCAGATCAAAATTATTTCTTTTACCAAAAAAAAAAAAAAAAAAAAGAATAGATAATAGAAAAAGATTCATTATGATTAATACAAAATAAACTAACTGATTTCCTGAAGAGAATTTCTGTGGAGAGCAATACTTGGCATGAATGTCTGAGTGCTACATGTAGCGTCCTCCTCCTTCTTCTTCTCTCATCTGCTGAGTCTCGTCTACACAATTTTTCATCCAAAAATAAAACCTCCGATACACTACCACACACACCTGTACCACCCACCACCCCAACCTCCGATACACTACCACACACACCTGTACCACCCACCTCCCCCAACCTCCGATACACTACCACACACACCTGTACCACCCACCACCCCCAACCTCCGATACACTACCACACACATCTGTACCACCCACCACCCCCAACCTCCGATACACTACCACACACACCTGTACCACCCACCACCCCCAACCTCCGATACACTACCACACACACCTGTAGCACCCACCACCCCAACCTCCGATACACTACCACACACACCTGTACCACCCACCACCCCCAACCTCCGATACACTACCACACACACCTGTACCACCCACCTCCCCCAACCTCCGATACACTACCACACACACCTGTACCACCCACCACCCCCAACCTCCGATACACTACCACACACACCTGTACCACCCACCACCCCCAACCTCCGATACACTACCACACACACCTGTACCACCCACCACCCCCAACCTCCGATACACTACCACACACACCTGTACCACCCACCACCCCCAACCTCCGATACACTACCACACACACCTGTACCACCCACCACCCCAACCTCCGATACACTACCACACACACCTGTACCACCCACCACCCCCAACCTCCGATACACTACCACACACACCTGTACCACCCACCACCCCCAACCTCCGATACACTACCACACACACCTGTACCACCCACCACCCCCAACCTCCGATACACTACCACACACACCTGTACCACCCACCACCCCAACCTCCGATACACTACCACACACACCTGTACCACCCACCACCCCAACCTCCGATACACTACCACACACACCTGTACACCCACCACCCCAACCTCCGATACACTACCACACACACCTGTACCACCCACCACCCCCAACCTCCGATACACTACCACACACACCTGTACCACCCACCACCCCCAACCTCCGATACACTACCACACACACCTGTACCACCCACCACCCCAACCTCCGATACACTACCACACACACCTGTACCACCCACCACCCCCAACCTCCGATACACTACCACACACACCTGTACCACCCACCACCCCCAACCTCCGATACACTACCACACACACCTGTACCACCCACCACCCCCAACCTCCGATACACTACCACACACACCTGTACCACCCACCACCCCCAACCTCCGATACACTACCACACACACCTGTACCACCCACCACCCCCAACCTCCGATACACTACCACACACACCTGTACCACCCACCACCCCCAACCTCCGATACACTACCACACACACCTGTACCACCCACCACCCCCAACCTCCGATACACTACCACACACACCTGTACCACCCACCACCCCCAACCTCCGATACACTACCACACACACCTGTACCACCCACCACCCCCAACCTCCGATACACTACCACACACACCTGTACCACCCACCACCCCCAACCTCCGATACACTACCACACACACCTGTACCACCCACCACCCCAACCTCCGATACACTACCACACACACCTGTACCACCCACCACCCCCAACCTCCGATACACTACCACACACACCTGTACCACCCACCACCCCCAACCTCCGATACACTACCACACACACCTGTACCACCCACCACCCCAACCTCCGATACACTACCACACACACCTGTACCACCCACCACCCCCAACCTCCGATACACTACCACACACACCTGTACCACCCACCACCCCCAACCTCCGATACACTACCACACACACCTGTACCACCCACCACCCCCAACCTCCGATACACTACCACACACACCTGTACCACCCACCACCCCAACCTCCGATACACTACCACACACACCTGTACCACCCACCACCCCAACCTCCGATACACTACCACACACACCTGTACCACCCACCACCCCAACCTCCGATACACTACCACACACACCTGTACCACCCACTCCCCCAACCTCCGATACACTACCACACACACCTGTACCACCCACCACCCCCAACCTCCGATACACTACCACACACACCTGTACCACCCACCACCCCCAACCTCCGATACACTACCACACACACCTGTACCACCCACCACCCCCAACCTCCGATACACTACCACACACACCTGTACCACCCACTCCCCCAACCTCCGATACACTACCACACACACCTGTACCACCCACCACCCCCAACCTCCGATACACTACCACACACACCTGTACCACCCACCACCCCCAACCTCCGATACACTACCACACACACCTGTACCACCCACTCCCCCAACCTCCGATACACTACCACACACACCTGTACCACCCACCACCCCAACCTCCGATACACTACCACACACACCTGTACCACCCACCACCCCAACCTCCGATACACTACCACACACACCTGTACCACCCACTCCCCCAACCTCTCAAGGAACGCATTTATAACACCAGTTTACTTAAACCCAAAGCCATGCTAATATGTGGCAACCATAAACAAGATATGTACAATGTAACTGATGTTCACAACAATTGGGACAAGATAATGGTAAGTGTCTCCCTCCTGCATGAAGGCCACGGTTGTGATGTTATGATGACGTCATGAATATGTTATACATATGAGACGTATATATTAAATAGTTTTGCATAATTCTGGACCAATATGTTGTATAGAGAGAAGATGGAGGGATCTAACTCACTCTACATTAGATAATCAGTTTAATAATGTATTATATCATGCAATATATAATATTTCCTTCAGTATACATCAGTGTAAGTGTTTCTGAGTCTCACATACACCACAGTATTCACACCTCTGCTCAGTGTGGCTTCTTAAGGCAGATGGTCTGTCTGACATGACTGGGGATGCCAAGCCCTTGATCCTCCTCTTCCCCACCAAGCTTATGGGATCAGGTTCCTTTACACCAAGATTAAGGAACCAACAAGACAAGACTGGGACATTACACATTGTTTATAATCATCTGTATGATGGGGGCAGGTGAGTGGGGAAGGGGATCAGAACCCTTCCATGTGTATGATGGGGGCAGGTGAGTGGGGAAGGGGATCAGAACCCTTTCATGTGTATGATGGGGGCAGGTGAGTGGGGAAGGGGATCAGAACCCTTTCATGTGTATGATGGGGGCAGGTGAGTGGGGAAGGGGATCAGAACCCTTTCATGTGTATGATGGGTGCAGGTGAGAGGGGAAGGGGATCAGAACCCTTCCATGTGTATGATGGGGGCAGGTGAGTGGGGAAGGGGATCAGAACCCTTCCATGTGTATGATGGGGGCAGGTGAGTGGGGAAGGGGATCAGAACCCTTTCATGTATGTCTGCAACATCAAAAAAGAAAATCATGGAATTCACCTTTTGTATTTGCGCATGTTGGGAGATCAGAGCCCTTCCCTGGTTCCATGGTCGCGTATACTATCAGATTGGGGAAATCAGATCATGATACTGTGTATTACCAGGTCTGGCGGATCAAAACTTTCCTATGTTCCCATAACTCAGGAACCAGCATCTCTCCACTGCCATATTTCATGTTAGGATACGAGAGCACAAATCTCATGTTATAATTGACCACATCTTCAGAATATAATACCAGGACCCTTCTGTGGTGGTCTGTACCTGTGGGAGTGAGGTTCAGGACTGTATGGTGGTAGGCAGCTGTGGGAGTGAGGTTCAGGACTGTATGGTGGTAGGCAGCTGTGGGAGTGAGGTTCAGGACTGTATGGTGGTAGGCAGCTGTGGGAGTGAGGTTCAGGACTGTATGGTGGTAGGCAGCTGTGGGAGTGAGGTTCAGGACTGTATGGTGGTAGGCAGCTGTGGGAGTGAGGTTCAGGACTGTATGGTGGTAGGCAGCTGTGGGAGTGAGGTTCAGGACTGTATGGTGGTAGGCAGCTGTGGGAGTGAGGTTCAGGACTGTATGGTGGTAGGCAGCTGTGGGAGTGAGGTTCAGGACTGTATGGTGGTAGGCAGCTGTGGGAGTGAGGTTCAGGACTGTATGGTGGTAGGCAGCTGTGGGAGTGAGGTTCAGGAGTGTATGGTGGTAGGCAGCTGTGGGAGTGAGGTTCAGGACTGTATGGTGGTAGGCAGCTGTGGGAGTGAGGTTCAGGACTGTATGGTGGTAGGCAGCTGTGGGAGTGAGGTTCAGGAGTGTATGGTGGTAGGCAGCTGTGGGAGTGAGGTTCAGGACTGTATGGTGGTAGGCAGCTGTGGGAGTGAGGTTCAGGACTGTATGGTGGTAGGCAGCTGTGGGAGTGAGGTTCAGGACTGTATGGTGGTAGGCAGCTGTGGGAGTGAGGTTCAGGACTGTATGGTGGTAGGCAGCTGTGGGAGTGAGGTTCAGGACTGTATGGTGGTAGGCAGCTGTGGGAGTGAGGTTCAGGAGTGTATGGTGGTAGGCAGCTGTGGGAGTGAGGTTCAGGACTGTATGGTGGTAGGCAGCTGTGGGAGTGAGGTTCAGGAGTGTATGGTGGTAGGCAGCTGTGGGAGTGAGGTTCAGGAGTGTATGGTGGTAGGCAGCTGTGGGAGTGAGGTTCAGGACTGTATGGTGGTAGGCAGCTGTGGGAGTGAGGTTCAGGAGTGTATGGTGGTAGGCAGCTGTGGGAGTGAGGTTCAGGAGTGTATGGTGGTAGGCAGCTGTGGGAGTGAGGTTCAGGAGTGTATGGTGGTAGGCAGCTGTGGGAGTGAGGTTCAGGAGTGTATGGTGGTAGGCAGCTGTGGGAGTGAGGTTCAGGAGTGTATGGTGGTAGGCAGCTGTGGGAGTGAGGTTCAGGAGTGTATGGTGGTAGGCAGCTGTGGGAGTGAGGTTCAGGAGTGTATGGTGGTAGGCAGCTGTGGGAGTGAGGTTCAGGAGCTGTATGGTGGTAGGCAGCTGTGGGAGTGAGGTTCAGGAGTGTATGGTGGTAGGCAGCTGTGGGAGTGAGGTTCAGGAGTGTATGGTGGTAGGCAGCTGTGGGAGTGAGGTTCAGGACTGTATGGTGGTAGGCAGCTGTGGGAGTGAGGTTCAGGAGTGTATGGTGGTAGGCAGCTGTGGGAGTGAGGTTCAGGAGTGTATGGTGGTAGGCAGCTGTGGGAGTGAGGTTCAGGAGTGTATGGTGGTAGGCAGCTGTGGGAGTGAGGTTCAGGAGTGTATGGTGGTAGGCAGCTGTGGGAGTGAGGTTCAGGACTGTATGGTGGTAGGCAGCTGTGGGAGTGAGGTTCAGGACTGTATGGTGGTAGGCAGCTGTGGGAGTGAGGTTCAGGAGTGTATGGTGGTAGGCAGCTGTGGGAGTGAGGTTCAGGAGTGTATGGTGGTAGGCAGCTGTGGGAGTGAGGTTCAGGACTGTATGGTGGTAGGCAGCTGTGGGAGTGAGGTTCAGGACTGTATGGTGGTAGGCAGCTGTGGGAGTGAGGTTCAGGAGTGTATGGTGGTAGGCAGCTGTGGGAGTGAGGTTCAGGAGTGTATGGTGGTAGGCAGCTGTGGGAGTGAGGTTCAGGACTGTATGGTGGTAGGCAGCTGTGGGAGTGAGGTTCAGGACTGTATGGTGGTAGGCAGCTGTGGGAGTGAGGTTCAGGAGTGTATGGTGGTAGGCAGCTGTGGGAGTGAGGTTCAGGAGTGTATGGTGGTAGGCAGCTGTGGGAGTGAGGTTCAGGAGTGTATGGTGGTAGGCAGCTGTGGGAGTGAGGTTCAGGAGTGTATGGTGGTAGGCAGCTGTGGGAGTGAGGTTCAGGAGTGTATGGTGGTAGGCAGCTGTGGGAGTGAGGTTCAGGAGTGTATGGTGGTAGGCAGCTGTGGGAGTGAGGTTCAGGACTGTATGGTGGTAGGCAGCTGTGGGAGTGAGGTTCAGGAGTGTATGGTGGTAGGCAGCTGTGGGAGTGAGGTTCAGGACTGTATGGTGGTAGGCAGCTGTGGGAGTGAGGTTCAGGAGTGTATGGTGGTAGGCAGCTGTGGGAGTGAGGTTCAGGACTGTATGGTGGTAGGCAGCTGTGGGAGTGAGGTTCAGGAGTGTATGGTGGTAGGCAGCTGTGGGAGTGAGGTTCAGGAGTGTATGGTGGTAGGCAGCTGTGGGAGTGAGGTTCAGGAGTGTATGGTGGTAGGCAGCTGTGGGAGTGAGGTTCAGGACTGTATGGTGGTAGGCAGCTGTGGGAGTGAGGTTCAGGACTGTATGGTGGTAGGCAGCTGTGGGAGTGAGGTTCAGGACTGTATGGTGGTAGGCAGCTGTGGGAGTGAGGTTCAGGACTGTATGGTGGTAGGCAGCTGTGGGAGTGAGGTTCAGGACTGTATGGTGGTAGGCAGCTGTGGGAGTGAGGTTCAGGACTGTATGGTGGTAGGCAGCTGTGGGAGTGAGGTTCAGGAGTGTATGGTGGTAGGCAGCTGTGGGAGTGAGGTTCAGGACTGTATGGTGGTAGGCAGCTGTGGGAGTGAGGTTCAGGACTGTATGGTGGTAGGCAGCTGTGGGAGTGAGGTTCAGGACTGTATGGTGGTAGGCAGCTGTGGGAGTGAGGTTCAGGAGTGTATGGTGGTAGGCAGCTGTGGGAGTGAGGTTCAGGACTGTATGGTGGTAGGCAGCTGTGGGAGTGAGGTTCAGGACTGTATGGTGGTAGGCAGCTGTGGGAGTGAGGTTCAGGACTGTATGGTGGTAGGCAGCTGTGGGAGTGAGGTTCAGGACTGTATGGTGGTAGGCAGCTGTGGGAGTGAGGTTCAGGACTGTATGGTGGTAGGCAGCTGTGGGAGTGAGGTTCAGGACTGTATGGTGGTAGGCAGCTGTGGGAGTGAGGTTCAGGACTGTATGGTGGTAGGCAGCTGTGGGAGTGAGGTTCAGGACTGTATGGTGGTAGGCAGCTGTGGGAGTGAGGTTCAGGACTGTATGGTGGTAGGCAGCTGTGGGAGTGAGGTTCAGGACTGTATGGTGGTAGGCAGCTGTGGGAGTGAGGTTCAGGACTGTATGGTGGTAGGCAGCTGTGGGAGTGAGGTTCAGGACTGTATGGTGGTAGGCAGCTGTGGGAGTGAGGTTCAGGACTGTATGGTGGTAGGCAGCTGTGGGAGTGAGGTTCAGGACTGTATGGTGGTAGGCAGCTGTGGGAGTGAGGTTCAGGACTGTATGGTGGTAGGCAGCTGTGGGAGTGAGGTTCAGGACTGTATGGTGGTAGGCAGCTGTGGGAGTGAGGTTCAGGACTGTATGGTGGTAGGCAGCTGTGGGAGTGAGGTTCAGGACTGTATGGTGGTAGGCAGCTGTGGGAGTGAGGTTCAGGACTGTATGGTGGTAGGCAGCTGTGGGAGTGAGGTTCAGGACTGTATGGTGGTAGGCAGCTGTGGGAGTGAGGTTCAGGACTGTATGGTGGTAGGCAGCTGTGGGAGTGAGGTTCAGGACTGTATGGTGGTAGGCAGCTGTGGGAGTGAGGTTCAGGACTGTATGGTGGTAGGCACCTGTGGGAGTGAGGTTCAGGACTGTATGGTGGTCAGTACCCATAATAATGAGGCTCAGGTGTGTATGGTGGTCAGTACCTTCAGTAATGAGGACCAGAGCCTACGTAACCATGTAAGAGACAGTTGTAGATAATGTATGGCAACTCAGACATCTTACAACAGAGGAGAGTGTAACGTGACCAGCCACTTGCTGTACAGTACAATGTACACATGATCCCACACATTATGTGAGAAAGAAGTATTA
Source organism: Panulirus ornatus (assembly GCF_036320965.1). NCBI lineage: Eukaryota > Metazoa > Arthropoda > Malacostraca > Decapoda > Palinuridae > Panulirus > Panulirus ornatus. Next base: position 5,934,501 of record NC_092277.1, on the reverse strand, counting down.
CATTGGTTCCATTCATTATATACACGAAGAACCTCTGGTCAATACTCCAAGAGAGGAGTTTCCGTAAGGTTGAAACTCTCAACTTAATACAAAAGAGCATGTAGAATGGCTTTATCAAATGGAATACAAGAAAATAATGTAGATATACTGTAGGTGACATATAGCGTCCAGCTCCATGATGTATATAGAGCAACATCAAGAAACCGGAGGCTATGTTGTATATACAGCAACATCGACGACAAAGCCGGAGGCTATGTTGTATATAGAGGAACATCAGGAAACCGGAGGCTATGTTGTATATAGAGCAACATCAGGAAACCAGAGGCTATGTTGTATATAGAGGAACATCAGGAAACCGGAGGCTATGTTGTATATAGAGGAACATCAGGAAACCGGAGGCTATGTTGTATATAGAGCAACATCAGGAAACCGGAGGCTATGTTGTATATAGAGCAACATCGACGACAAAACCGGAGGCTATGTTGTATATAGAGGAACATCAGGAAACCGGAGGCTATGTTGTATATAGAGGAACATCAGGAAACCAGAGGCTATGTTGTATATAGAGGAACATCAGGAAACCGGAGGCTATGTTGTATATAGAGGAACATCATGAAACCGGAGGCTATGTTGTATATAGAGCAACATCAGGATCCGGAGGCTATGTTGTATATAGAGGAACATCAGGAAACCGGAGGCTATGTTGTATATAGAGGAACATCATGAAACCGGAGGCTATGTTATATATAGAGCAACATCGACGACAAAACCGGAGGCTATGTTGTATATAGAGGAACATCAGGAAACCGGAGGCTATGTTGTATATAGAGCAACATCGACGGACAAACCGGAGGCTATGTTGTATATAGAGGAACATCAGGAAACCGGAGGCTATGTTGTATATAAAGCAACATCAGGAAACCGAGGCTGTGTTGTATATAGAGCAACATCGACGACAAACCGGAGGCTATGTTGTATATAGAGGAACATCAGGAACCGAGGCTATGTTGTATATAGAGGCAACATCAGGAAACCGAGGCTATGTTGTATATAGAGGCAACATCAGGAAACCGGAGGCTATGTTGTATATAGAGCAACATCGACGACAAAACCGAGGCTATGTTGTATATAGAAGAACATCAGGAAACCGAAGGCTATGTTGTATATAGAGGAACATCAGGAAACCGAAGGCTATGTTGTATATAGAGGAACATCAGGAAACCGGATGCTATGTTGTATATAGAGCAACATCGACGACAAAACCGGAGGCTATGTTGTATATAGAGGAACATCAGGAAACCGGAGGCTATGTTGTATATAGAGCAACATCAGGAAACCAGAGCCTATGTTGTATATAGAGGAACATCAGGAAACCGGAGGCTATGTTGTATATAGAGGAACATCATGAAACCGGAGGCTATGTTGTATATAGAGGAACATCAGGAGACCGGAGGCTATGTTGTATATAGAGGAACATCAGGAAACTAGAGGCTATGTTGTATATAGAGGAACATCAAGAAACCGGAGGCTATGTTGTATATAGAGCAACATCGACGACAAAACGGAGGCTATGTTGTATATAGAGCAACATCAGGAGACCGGAGGCTATGTTGTATATAGAGCAACATCAGGAGACCGGAGGCTATGTTGTATATAGAGCAACATCAGGAGACCGGAGGCTATGTTGTATATAGAGCAACATCAGGAGACCGGAGGCTATGTTGTATATAGAGCAACATCAGGAGACCGGAAGGCTATGTTGTATATAGAGCAACATCAGGAGACCGGAGGCTATGTTGTATATAGAGCAACATCAGGAGACCGGAGGCTATGTTGTATATAGAGCAACATCAGGAGACCGGAGGCTATGTTGTATATAGAGCAACATCAGGAGACCGGAGGCTATGTTGTATATAGAGCAACATCAGGAGACCGGAGGCTATGTTGTATATAGAGCAACATCAGGAGACCGGAGGCTATGTTGTATATAGAGCAACATCAGGAGACCGGAGGCTATGTTGTATATAGAGCAACATCAGGAGACCGGAGGCTATGTTGTATATAGAGCAACATCAGGAGACCGGAGGCTATGTTGTATATAGAGCAACATCAGGAGACCGGAGGCTATGTTGTATATAGAGCAACATCAGGAGACCGGAGGCTATGTTGTATATAGAGCAACATCAGGAGACCGGAGGCTATGTTGTATATAGAGCAACATCAGGAGACCGGAGGCTATGTTGTATATAGAGCAACATCAGGAGACCGGAGGCTATGTTGTATATAGAGCAACATCAGGAGACCGGAGGCTATGTTGTATATAGAGCAACATCAGGAGACCGGAGGCTATGTTGTATATAGAGCAACATCAGGAGACCGGAGGCTATGTTGTATATAGAGCAACATCAGGAGACCGGAGGCTATGTTGTATATAGAGCAACATCAGGAGACCGGAGGCTATGTTGTATATAGAGCAACATCAGGAGACCGGAGGCTATGTTGTATATAGAGCAACATCAGGAGACCGGAGGCTATGTTGTATATAGAGCAACATCAGGAAACCGGAGGCTATGTTGTATATAGAGAAACATCAGGAGACCGGAGGCTATGTTGTATATAGAGCAACATCGACGACAAACCGGAGGCTATGTTGTATATAGAGGAACATCAGGAAACCGGAGGCTATGTTGTATATAGAGGCAACATCAGGAAACCGGAGGCTATGTTGTATATAGAGGAACATCAGGAAACCGGAGGCTATGTTGTATATAGAGCAACATCAGGAAACCGGAGGCTATGTTGTATATAGAGGAACATCAGGAACCGGAGGCTATGTTGTATATAGAGGCAACATCAGGAAACCGGAGGCTATGTTGTATATAGAGCAACATCAGGAGACCGGAGGCTATGTTGTATATAGAGGCAACATCAGGAACCGGAGGCTATGTTGTATATAGAGCAACATCAGGAGACCGGAGGCTATGTTGTATATAGAGCAACATCAGGAAACCGGAGGCTATGTTGTATATAGAGGAACATCAGGAAACCGGAGGCTATGTTGTATATAGAGGAACATCAGGAAACCGAGGCTATATGAATCATAGAGCAACATCGACGACAACGAGGCTATGTTGTATATAGAGAACATCAGAACGGAGGCTATGTTGTATAATAGAGAACTCGGAAATCCGACGTTGTATAAAGAAACTCAGGAACGGCTATGTTTATATAGAGGAACATCAGGAAACCAACAATGTTATTTAGCAAATCGACGACGTATTTAGTTGTAATAGAACATCAGAAACCGAGTAGTTGTATAAGAGCAAATCGACGAAAAACCGAGGCTAATGTTGTATATAAGGAACATCAGGAACGGAGTAGTGATGATGTATATAGAGCAACATCGAACAAACCGGAGGCTATGTTGTAATAGAGCAACATCATGAAACCGAGTGAAGTTGTTATACATAGAAAGTATTTTATAAGAGGAACAACAGAAACAGGATGAAAGACAACATCGAGACAACACTTTTTTCATCAGAAAGCTATGTTGTATATAGAGCAAGCGACAGGAACCGGAGGGCTAATATTGTATATAAGCAACAAACGACAGTTTATAGAAACAAACCGGAGGCTATGTTTTAAATAGAGCAACATCACGGAAAACCTCGTTGATGGTATTGTTGTATATGGGAACATACGACGACAAACCGAGCTATGTTGTATTGACGTATCACAGAACAGTATAAGAGAACTCGGACAAAAAAGTTGTAATTTATAAGAACGGCACATTTGACTAAGGCTATGTTGTATATAGAGGAACATCGAACGAGCAGTACAACCGACGCAAATGAGGCTATGTTTATATAGAAGACGAACTTACAGGAAACCGAAGGTATGTTGTATATAGAGCAACATCGACGACAAAACCGGAGGCTATGTTGTATATAGAGGAACATCAGGAAACGAGCGTTGTTGAATAGAGCAACGAACATGCAAGAGCTATGTTGTATATAGAGAACATCAGGAAACCGGAGCTATGTTGTATATAGAGAACATCGACGACAAAACGAACCGGAGGGTATGTTGTATATAGAGGAACATCAGGAAACGAGGTATGTTGTAATAGAGAACATCGACGACAAACGAGCAAACCAGAAAGGCTATGTTATTTAAACGATGAGGTATGTTGTATATAGGCAACATCGACGACAAAACCGAAGAGAACTAGTATGTTTTATAGAGATAGGAAACAAGCTAGTATATGAGAACACGACGACTATTAATAAGAACATACCCTTTTAAAACATGAAACCGAGGCTATTTGTATATAGAGAACATCGGAAACCACTTTTAAAACCGAGAGGCTATGTTGTATATAAGAACATCAGGAAACCGAGGCTATGTTGTATATAGAGGAACATCAGAAACCGAGCTATTTATAAAGAACATCAGAAACAGAGTGACATTGTTGTTGTAAGTCATTTTGGTTCCAACTCAAGATGAAAGGAACAAAAGACGACAAAACTTCAAGGATACCGTTGAATAGAGGAACCTCAGAACGGACTTTGTGGTGACCAAACAAGATTTCAAACTTCTACTAAATACGACGACGTATTTACGAAGATCTAAATGAAATACAAGATACAGTTACTACAACAATAGAATAAGATGTAGAGCTAAGAGATGTAACACTGACTTGGGAAGCAAGTAGATGAGTTGAGCACTGCAATAGATTACCGTCAGACGTGGTTGATGCAAATATTATGAATATATTGAAAAAGTTGTTATATATAGATATTTTTTCATCAGCTCAGGTATACAACTGAATGAACATGAGGAGAAAAACAATAAATATATGAATTCATCCTTTTTCTTCGTGCCAGATCCCAAGAATATATTGTGGTGCAGCAGAAGGTGGGAGAGTGCAGCAAAATTTTATACCAAAGATTTCAGTTTCCACTTGTCACCTCCCTGCTGGCTTACTTAAAAATGCATGGTATCTTTTTTCAATCTCTTTTTCCTGTTGTGTGTTGTTGCCTGGGAGAGTGGAGGATGAGGAGAGAACCTTCATACTGTTCTATCTTGACCTCATCTACATAGAACAGATATAACAATAAGTCATGGTAAAAAAAAAATTGAATTATCTAGACCTAGGTCATCAGTCCCTCTGTTGTCTGTCTCTCCCACGTACTCCAGTGTATATTGGTCGAGGCGTCATGAAGATCTCCGTCCTTCACTTCTGCCTTACAGGTTAATATACCTTTGAACATAGACCACAAAGACCTGCCTAGGACGGGTAGGTGTTATTCTTTCTTTTACTGGATACTACTGAACCAGCTGGGTGGGTGTTTATGGCACTCCAGTGTTGACCTTAACCGTTTTATGAACCCAGACCACCGACCTCCACACACCAGGTGAAGGTCCAGCACACACAGACCACAGAGAAGGATGATCAGGTCAGACACATATACGATGAAGCAGTATCGGTAACTTGATGTTATCATATTACTATCATGTTGTGTCATGACCTCTCAGTGGCATCAATATACCCAGTGTCATGACATGGTTTCATAAATCATGTGACTCACCTGTCATGACTTTCCACAATAACCATTGTGTGTTTGTTGACTCAGAATTAAAGATGAAAATAACATACCTTGCTCCTCTCCTTGTACAGATTTGAGTCTGTATGAAAACATATGTATGCGTCGGTTGGGTTGTGGCCCAACGATCGATTCCTAGCCAGAGAGAGAGAGAGAGAGAGAGAGAGAGAGAGAGAGAGAGAGAGAGAGAGAGAGAGAGAGAGAGAGAGAGAGAGAGAGAGAGAGAGAGAGAGAGAGATTCTGCAGGATTTTTGTTCTCTCTCTCTCTCTCTCTCTCTCTCTCTCTCTCTCTCTCTCTCTCTCTCTCTCTCTCTCTCTCTCTCTCTCTCTCTGCATACATCCAGAAGTACTTGCACAGTTGATCAATCTTTTCTTTTCCATATGAAAGGTTTTTATATCATATACATTTGCCTTTTCCTTGTGGCTGTCCAGCATACATTCTCATATATGGTTCACGTTTTCCAGGAGTACAATGTTGTGTCTTAGCCAGTCGTCATGGAGGATCAGTCCTCAGGTCTACGTGTACGGCATTATGAATCATTTCTTCCTTAACTCGATCACTTTCTTCAGCTGGTCTCCATACAAACGTAGTAGCACTGAATTTCATTTTCTTTATACATAAACAGAATCATTACATGACCAACTTTATATCTCTGGCTATGACAGATGTCTTTATCCTAACTATCACATGGCTCAGGGTTACTATCTTATCACCATACACACACACACACACACACACACACACACACACACACACACACACACACACACACACACACACACACACACACACACACACACACACACACACACACACACACACACACACACACACACACACACACACACACACACACACACACACACGCACACACACACACACACACACACACACGAGCACCACAAGTGGAACATGAGAATCTTCGTGTCGTCTCCTGCACACACACACACACACACACACACACACACACACACACACACACACACACACACACACACGAGCACCACAAGTGGAACATGAGAATCTTCGTGTCGTCTCCTGCACACACACACACACACACACACACACACACACACACACACACACACACACGAGCACCACAAGTGGAACATGAGAATCTTCGTGTCGTCTCCTGCACACACACACACACACACACACACATACACGCACACACACACACACACACGAGCACCACAAGTGGAACATGAGAATCTTCGTGTCGTCTCCTGCACACACACACACACACACACACACACACACACACACACACACACACACACGAGCACCACAAGTGGAACATGAGAATCTTCGTGTCGTCTCCTGCACACACACACACACACACACACACACACACACACACGAGCACCACAAGTGGAACATGAGAATCTTCGTGTCGTCTCCTGCACACACACACACACACACACACACACACACACACACACACACGAGCACCACAAGTGGAACATGAGAATCTTCGTGTCGTCTCGAGCACACAGTTTGAGCAGCGGCGGAACACGAGGCTGGTGAGAGAGCCAGGCATACATTACATACTGCAGTTGGTTCATACATCTGTAATGATTGTTAATTAGATGGTTTTATTATGGTTCCTACGATAAGAAGTACTTGTAATCGTTATTACAAACTGTACGTTTGCACGTCATCAAGCGAAGCATTAAGGTGAGAGGTCAAGCCATGTAAGAGAGCAACATGTTCTCACCTGGCTGGAGTATACACAAGAGAGCCATGTTCTCTGCTCAAGCTTATCGTACACGGTACATCTGCATGAACAGAGGACAAAGCTTGACTTTTACATAGCAACCAAACCTGACCATTTAGTTTTCTGTGGCTGATTTTGACAGTGGAATTATCAGAGATCAGAAACTCAGAGATTATTTTGGTCAGAGTATAAACTAAAGAGACGCTAATGTAGTCGTGTTTAAGATGCCAAGTATTTGTCAGTCTTATGCATAAAGGTGTTACTTTTAGCTACTTTAATTAGTAGATCATTCCCTAAGTTGAAAATTCTATTAAAGAAAAAATACTCCACCTCATTCCAAGTAAAATCTTGACCCACGAGATTGTGTGCAATACTTGGAAAGATATCAGATAAATCTAGCCTTAATTTTGAATACTTGTGTCATATTACCTCTTAACCATCACTGTTCTAAATCAAGTCGTCAAGTCAAGTGTAACAGGTCTGGTTTCTCCGTCCCGGAATCATCTTAGCTGCTTCCCGCTGCTGCACGGCCTTCATTCTGCCTGTATTGTTTACATGTAGATTGATCAGAAGTGAACACGGTACGTGAAGTGAGCGTCCACCACTGAATGGTAAAGAACGAGGATTACTTTCTTAGATTCGAATACCCTACCTATGAATCTATGAATCTAGTGAATCTACCTATGCCTTTTTACTTATCACAGTTATCTCCCCTATTTACCAATAAATGTTACAGTTACCCATTATAACTTATTCAGTTTTCTTTGAGAAATTGTATAGACTAAGGTCAGGCCTCTCTCTCAGGAATGGCCGTGAGAGGAAGATGTGATACAAAGCTGTTGTTGGTCAATGTAATAGGTACACATCTCAGTCATTACAAACCCTTGTTATATAATTCAGGACAGTGAATTTGCCAGAGTGATGTTAGGTATAGTAATATATAGAGAGATCTATATATTAAGAATGAATTGTATCATTTACGTTACGAGAGAGCCATGTTTCTTTTGCTATTATATTTTCATAGATTTTTATGTGTTTGGTATTTGACCAACTTGAGAAGAAGGGAACAGCAGGTATATCATTACGGCAGTCTGGTGTCAGGAGATGTTAGCCAGATGGTAAGGGAATCTGTGTCTAGCCCAAATCTCTCTGTTAACGGAAGCTGTTATTTCAGTTATCTGTTTTAAGGGTCTATGGGCTGATTATACACCCTTTAATGTGTAAGGAGTGGAGGCAGAACGTAACATACTGTTTCTATACACAGCTGACCAAGCATTACACTGCACCTTAACCATTTGTCTCTCTCATATATCTATTTTGCAGCACAACAGATTTTGTATCTCTCTTACCTTATCGTTGTCACTACCTATGTGTAAAGCGTTGCATTATCGATGTTATTATACTTTTGTCACTTACAAACTTAGTCCATCAGTTTACCTAGGTCACTTTGAAGGTGTAGATTTTCAATATCTGCTGTAGATTTTTCTCCCAGCTTAGTATCGCTTACGAATCTTCATTCTTACAACGTAACCCATTACAAATGAGCTCCACATGTAATTCGTGCAATAAGTTTCAGCCATATGTCTTGATATTCTATGTTAATGTACTTAATACACGAAACAAATTGATCGAAGTAGAGGCAATCGTATTTAAAAGAAAATGACTCTATGGTCGGTGTCTCTGTATCTTGGTTAGGTACTGACGACAGGGATTACCTTGCCAAATACACTATTTCCGGCACCAATCTATTTCACAGTGATACGTGCAAGTAAAGTAGACGGAGGTTCATCAATTATATGTAAATCTTATCTTTAACTTGTGCTACAAACTGTTGTGGCTTTATGTCTGTGGAAATTAAAGATAAAGGTTGCGGACAGTAACAATAGCATTAGTTAACAGGCCTCCCTCACAGACACAATAGATAAACTAAAGACTTTATCATCAGTTATCAGAAATATGTAATGAACAACATTCAAATACTGAGGGAGATTTTATCATATAGGCATTCAAGTGAGGAGTATCTCTTTCTAGTAGCTGTGGGCGTGAGCTCTGTCTGAACATGCACGATATTGCCCTAATATAAGATAACATATCAAACTTGGTTCTAGCGGTAAATGAGGAGTTGGCTGTAGTGCTGAAGTGGGAGAAAAGTTTTGTGTGGGTGATCACCGACAAATTACTTTTGAGTTAAATTTTCTCTCATCTTATAATGCTGATCAACATGAAAATCGCCAAGAAATGCCAGGATTTACCCTTGCAAATTTTATTGATCTTCGCATTGATTTTGACAGACAAACATGTGATGATATCATCAACGAAAGTGATATGGACGTAGCTTGGAAAAGCTTCAGTAAGACATTCAGAGCAGTAGAGGGACCTTACGTGCTAGTGCGTAGCAAAGTCGTTTTCCTAAACTAAGCCAAATTGGAGGAACAGTAAAATAAAGAACTGCTCATTCTGAGGAAAAATAACGCATCATGATGGAGTAAACAGAGTAAGACTAAGTTATATAATTTTTAGTTTAGTGTTAAGACACTTGTACGTCAAAATAAACGTCAGTATGAAGCGCATATTGCAGAAGATAGCAAGAGAAACCTCGGATTTTGTAGGGATGTTAGATGCTAGAAAGCAATTACCCAGATAACTGGTCCTTGAAATACGAGAAGTGATGACTTGGCTCAAGACAATAAAACCACGACACGGATTTTGAATATGGTTTTCTCATCACTATTTACAAGTCAAGACATGACTCACATCCCGGGTCCAGTTGTAGTGCTGAGAGAGGCAAACATCTTACCACATACTGATGTACAAGGTTAAGATATTTCATCATCGCTTACTGAGATGAAAGACATTACAATGGAAGACCCAGATAAGTATTATCCCAGGATTTCAAGAGAAGTGATCAATAACATTGTTAAACCTTTGACAGTTCTTTCCAGGAAGTGACTTGTCATGAGGAGAGTTCTTGTGAACTAGAAGTTAGATAATGTGATAATGACCTTCAAGTATTATCTCACAGTTAGTTTGAAGCTGTAGCTGGTAAACCTCTGCAAACTGAAGTTCGAGAGAATATTGTAAATTATGCAGAGAACCACCCTGGTTTCCCACGAAATCACTCATGTCTAAGAAATAGTCTTGATTTCTTATATGATATTTCAACATATATGATAAAAGAGAAGGGGTTGAATCGTCTCTTTAGAATTTCAGGAATCATTCAGTAAAGTTCTCCATCAAAGGCTATCAACAAGATCTAAGTCACAGAATAGATAACCTATGAAAGGTAAATAAGGAAACAGGTTCTTGTTCTGTATTCTTTCACGACCTAAGACCAAGTAAACAGCAGTAAAGAAGATTTAAAAAAGTAAGGTTTTCGAGTTAAAGTAGAAGACATCATCCTTACTCTGAACAATTCATTGATGGGTCCCCACCTGATACATTGTGGTCAGGTGTGGTCAACATATTTGACAACAAGTCAGACAGAATGAGGGAGTACAGGGTGAACTACGAAGATGAATCCTGGACTGAGGAACAAAATCTATAAGAGCAGGCGAGATGACTGAAAATTATTAGGCTTAAAAATGAAAAAAGTTAATACTTGACTTGATGCTGGCCTTTCACATTATCTTAGGTTAGGATGGTCTCAGTCAAAGCAGCTACTTCAAGCTACATATGTTTGATTTCAATTGTCGTAATGGATACAAGCTAGTGGACTTTTACTTTGTGTAGAGCAAAGTATTATCTATTTTCAACAGGATTGTTAACATATGGAACGATTTACTAATGACTGAAGCAGCAACATTACTACAACATTTTGTTGTATATAAAGTTTGCTGAAATCTCTCATTAAGTCATCTATCAGCTTTTCTTCTTTTAGTTCACCAGTCTCTGACCTGATCCTTTTTACCAGCACAAACAACCTCGAAAACTGCTGTTTGATGCTATTTGATTTCCTTTGTATTCCCATTGTATTTCTTTATTTCTTGCTTCATTCAGATCAGGAACCCAAGGATCCTTGAGGCTACAGCATCATCGAAATCCCCAAGTACTCAGGAGATGCAAGCTTCTATTCTTGGCTCTCAGTATAGCCATTCAGAGAGGGAAATACCTGCTGCATTTTTGGCTAATGCCAACCTAACGAGGACCTGTAACAACTGAATGACCATTGAACTTTAGTGTTCTAGTAGTGAGACACTTTCTCGACCAACTAAATATCTTGAGGTTAATATCATTCATCAACATGAAAGAATGGACGATAGAAAAAATCTTCAAATGCATTAAAACCAAACAATTCTATTTTCCTCATAATATCAAATCCGGTAATTGTGAAATGATAAGTTTTTCATAAAGTGATTACAACAGTCACTTAGCTACTATAGTTCAAGTGAAATGTACATATCTAGCCTCATTGTTGAGAGTAATGTGTTGTGATCACATAGTTTCCCCGGAAGCAACATGATACTTGCGCCACAGTTTCCACACTGCAAGGAGGCCAGCCAGAGGGCCATAGCCTGGATGATGCAAGGAGGCCAGCCAGAGGGCCATAGCCTGGCTGATACAAGGAGGCCAGCCAGAGGGCCATAGCCTGGCTGATGCAAGGAGGCCAGCCAGAGGGCCATAGCCTGGCTGATGCAAGGAGGCCAGCCAGAGGGCCATAGCCTGGCTGATGCATGGAGGCCAGCCAGGGGGCCATAGCCTGGCTGATGCATGGAGGCCAGCCAGAGGGCCATAGCCTGGCTGATGCATGGAGGCCAGCCAGAGGGCCGTAGCCTGGCTGATGCAAGGAGGCCAGCCAGAGAGCCATAGCCTGGCTGATGCAAGGAGGCCAGCCAGAGGGCCATAGCCTGGCTGATGCAAGGAGGCCAGCCAGAGGGCCATAGCCTGGCTGATGCAAGGAGGCCAGCCAGAGAGCCATAGCCTGGCTGATGCAAGGAGGCCAGCCAGAGGGCCATAGCCTGGCTGATGCAAGGAGGCCAGCCAGAGGGCCATAGCCTGGCTGATGCAAGGAGGCCAGCCAGAGGGCCATAGCCTGGCTGATGCAAGGAGGCCAGCCAGAGGGCCATAGCCTGGCTGATGCAAGGAGGCCAGCCAGAGGGCCATAGCCTGGCTGATGCAAGGAGGCCAGCCAGAGGGCCATAGCCTGGCTGATGCAAGGAGGCCAGCCAGAGGGCCATAGCCTGGCTGATGCAAGGAGGCCAGCCAGAGGGCCATAGCCTGGCTGATGCAAGGAGGCCAGCCAGAGGGCCATAGCCTGGCTGATGCAAGGAGGCCAACCAGAGGGCCATAGCCTGGCTGATGCAAGGAGGCCAGCCAGAGAGCCATAGCCTGGCTGATGCAAGGAGGCCAGCCAGAGGGCCATAGCCTGGCTGATGCAAGGAGGCCAGCCAGAGAGCCATAGCCTGGCTGATGCAAGGAGGCCAGCCAGAGGGCCATAGCCTGGCTGATGCAAGGATGCCAGCCAGAGGGCCATAGCCTGGCTGATGCAAGGAGGCCAGCCAGAGGGCCATAGCCTGTCTGATGCAAGGAGGCCAGCCAGAGAGCCATAGCCTGGCTGATGCAAGGAGGCCAGCCAGAGGGCCATAGCCTGGCTGATGCAAGGAGGCCAGCCAGAGGGCCATAGCCTGGCTGATGCAAGGAGGCCAGCCAGAGGGCCATAGCCTGGCTGATGCAAGGAGGCCAGCCAGAGGGCCATAGCCTGTCTGAGTCCTACCCCATTATCGGAGATGGGAGTCGGGAGTGGGGCTGGGAGATGGGGGTCGGGAGTGGGGCTGGGAGATGGGGATCGGGAGTGGGGCTGGGGGAGTAGGCAGGTGATGGGGTCAACACCTGGTGAGAGTGGTTATGGAGAGAGGCTGTGAAGAGGGAGGGTAGGTGGACAAGCTGGTGTAGTGACAACCAATACGAGAAGGATGACACAAATGTTTGTTTGCATGAAGTTATAATGTATCCTGGGGAAGGATCAGTGGCCGGGAGGAGAGGGGAAATGTTTCATTTAGTTACATACGACCCCAGCAGATGATACAAGTTGACGACTCATGGAGGTAAAGGAAGGTTGACATGTAAAGATAGAGTTAGGTTGACTCCACGTGGAAGTAGAGGAAGGTTGACGCCACGTGGAGAGAGAGGAAGGTTAAGGCCAATTGGAGGTAGAAGATTAACGCCATATGAAGGTAGAGGATGGTTGACCCCACATGGAGGTAGAAGAAGGTTGACGCCACGTAGAGGTAGAAGAATATTGACCCCACATGGAGGTAATGGAAGGTTGACGACATATGGAGGTAAAGGAAGGTTGACGATATGATAAAGGTAGAGGAAGGTTGAAACCACGTGGAGGTAGAGGAAGGTTTATGCCACGTGGAGGTAGAAGAAGGTTGACGCCACATGAAGGTAGAGAAAGGTTGACACTACGTGGTTGTAGAACAATGCTGACGCCACATGAAGGTAGAGCACGGCTGACGCCACATGAAGGTAGAGGAAGGTTGACGCCGCTTGGAGGTAGAGGAAGGTTGACGCTACGTGGAGGTAGAGGAAGGTTGACGCCATGTGGAGGTAAAGGAAGGTTGACGCCTCGAGAAGATAGGGAAAGGTTGAAGCCATGTTGAGGTAGAGGAAGGTTAACGCCACGTGGAGGTAGAAGAAGGATAACGCCACGTGAAGGTAGAGAAAGGTTGACGCCACGTGGATGTAGAGGGAAGGTTGACGCCACTTGGAGGTAGAAGGTTGACGCCATATGAAGGTAGAGGTAGGTAGACGCCACCTGGAATTAGAAGGTTGACGCCACGTGCAGGAAGAAGAAAGTTGACGCCACATGGAGGTAGATGAAGGTAGACGCTTCGTGGAGGTAGGAGAAGGTTAAAGCCACGTAAAGGTAGAGCGAACGGGAAGATTAACGACACTTGTAGGTAAGGGAAGGTTGACGCCATGAAAAGGTAGAGGAGGGTTGACGCCACGTGGAGGTAGAGGAAGGTTGGCGCCTCGTGGAGGTAGAAGAAGGTCGACGCCACATGAATGTAAAGGAAAGCTTACGCCACTTGGAAGTAGAAGAAGGTTGACAGGTAGAAAACTTTTGACACCACATGAAGGTCGGGGAAGGTTGACGACTCATGGAGGTAAAGGAAGGTTGGCGACATGTAAAGATAGAGTAGGGTTGACGCCACGTGGAGGTAGAGGAAGTTTGACGCCACGTGGAGAGAGAGGAAGGTTGAGGCCAATTGGAGGTAGAAGATTAACGCCATATGAAGGTAGAGGATGTCTGACGCCACATGGAGGTAGAGAAAGGTTGACGCCACGTGGATGTAGAGGGAAGGTTGACGCCACTTGGAGGTAGAAGGTTGACGCCATATGAAGGTAGAGGTAGGTAGACGCCACCTGTTATTAGAAGAAGGTTGACGCCACGTGCAGGAAGAAGAATGTTGACGCCACATGGAGGTAGAGGAAGGCTGACGCTTCGTGTAGGTAGAGGAAGGTTAAAGCCACGTGGAGATAGAGCAAAGTTGACCCTTCTTCGAGGTAGAGGAAGGTTGACGTCACTTGTAGGTCAAGGAAGGGTGACATCAATTGTAAGTAAAGGAAGGTTGATGCCATGTAAAGGTAGAGGAAGGTTGACGCCACGTAGAGGTAGAGGAAAGTTAACGCCACGTGGAGGTAGAGGAAGGTTGACGCCACGTAGAGGTAGAAGAAGGTGAACGCCAAATGAAGGTAGAGGAAGGCTGCGCCACGTGTAGGTAGAAGAAGGATGACACCACGTAGAGTTAAAAGAACGTTGACGCTACATGAAGGTAGGGGAAGGTTGACGACTCATGGAGGTAAAGGAAGGTTGACGACATGATAAAGGTAGAGTAAGTGTGTCGCCCCGTGGAGGCAGAGGAAGGTTGAAGCCACGTCGAGGTAAAGGAAGGCTGACGCCACATAAAGCTAGAGGACGTTTGACGCCACGAGGAGGTAGAAGAAGGTTGACGACACGTAGAGGTGGAAGAATGTTGACGCCATAGGAAGGTAGAGGAATGTTAACGGGTCGAGGAGGCAGGGGAAGGTTGGCGAGACATGGAGGTAAAGGAAGGTTGACGCCATGTAAATGTGGAGGATGGTTGACACCACGTGGAGGTAGAGGAATATTGACGCTACGTGGAGGTAGATGAAGGTTAACGCCATGTGGACGTAGAGGAACGTTGACGCCACGTGGAGGTAGAGGAAGGTTGACGCCATATGGAGGTAGAAGAAGCTTGACGCCAAAGGAAGGTAAAGAAAGTTTGACGCCACTTGGAGGTAAAAGAAAGTTGACGACACCTAGAGGTAGAAGAATGTTGACGCCACATGAAGGTAGGGGAAAGTTGACAACACATAGAGGTAAAGGAAGGTTGACGCCACATTAAGGTAGGGGAAAGTTAAGGATACATGGAGGTAAAAGAAGGTTGACACCATGTAAAGGTAGAGGAAGGTTGACGCCACATGGAGGTAGATGAAGACCGACGTTTCGTGGAGGTAGGAGAAGGTTAAAGCCACGTAAAGGTAGATCAAAGATGACGCTTCTTAGAGGTAGAGGAAGGTTAACCACAGTTGTAGGTAAGGGAAGATTGACGCCATGAAAAGGTAGAGGAAGGTTGACGCCACGTGGAGATATGGGAAGGTTGGCGCCACGTGGAGGTAGAGGAAATTTAACGCCACGTCGAAGTAGAGGAAGGATGACGCCACATGGAGGTAGAAGAAGGTCGACGCCACATGAAGGTAAAGGAAGGCTGACGCCACTTGGAGGTAGAAGGTAAACGCCACGTACAGGTAGAAAATTTTTGACGCCACATGAAGGTAGGGGAAGGTTGACGACTCATGGAGGTAAAGGAAGGTTGGCGACATGTAAAGATAGAGTAGGGTTGACGCCACGTGGAGGTAGAGGAAGTTTGACGCCACGTGGAGAGAGAGGAAGGTTGAGGCCAATTGGAGGTAGAAGAAGATTAACGCCATATGAAGGTAGAGGATGGCTGACGCCACATGGAGGTAGAAGAAGGTTGACGCCATGTGGAGGTAGAAGAAAGTTGACCCCACATGGAGGTAGGGGAAGGTTGACGACATATGGAGGTAAAGGAAGGTTGACGACATGATAAAGGTAGCGGAAGGTTGACGGCACTTGGAGGTAGAGGAAGGTTGAGGCCACGTGGAGGTAAAGGAATGCTGACTCCTCGTGGAGAATGACTATGGTTGATGCCATGTGGAATAAGAGGAAGGTTAACGTCACGTGGAGGTAGAGGAAGGTTGAAGAGACGTGGAGGTAGAGGAAGGTTGACTCCACGTGGAAGTAGAAGGTTGATGCCACGGAGAAGAATGTTGACGCCACATGAAGGTAGAGGAAGGTTGACGCGTCGTGAAGGTAGGGGAAGGTTGACGACACATGGAGGTAAAGGAAGTGTGCGCCATGTAAAGGTAGAGGAAGGCTGAAGCCATGTGGATGTAGAGGAAGGCTTACGCCACGTGGAGGTAGAGGAAGGTTAACGCCACTTGGAGGTAGATGAAGGTTTGAGCCACGTGGAGGTAGAGGAAGATTTACGCCATGTGAAGGTAGGAGAAGGTTGACGCCACATGAAGGTAGAAGAAGGTTGACACCACCTGAAGGTAGAAGAATGTTGACGCCATATGATTTAGAGGAAGGATGACGCCACGTGTAGGTAGGGGAAGGTTAACTACTCATGGAGGTAAAGGAAGGTTGACGACATGTAAAAGTAGCGTATGATTGACGCCACGTGGAGGTAGAGGAAGGTTGACGCCACGTAGAGGTACAAGAATGTTGACACCACATGAAGGTAGGGGAAGGTTGACGACACATGGAGGTAATGAAAGGCTGACGAAATGATAAAGTTACCGGAAGGTTCACGACACGTGGAGTTAGAGGAAAGTTGACGAAACGTGGAGGTAAAGTAAGTGTGACGCCCCGTGGAGGTTGAGGAAGGTTGACGCCATGTGGAAGTAGAGAAACGTTAACGCCACTTGGAGGTAGCGGAATGTTGACGCCACGTGGAGGTAGAAGAATGTTGACTCCACATGAAGGTAGAGAAAGGTTGACGCGTCGTGGAGGTAGGGGAAAGTTGTCGACAAATGGATGTAAAGGAAGGTTGACGCCATGTAAGAATAGCGGATGGTTGAAGCCACGTGGATGTAGGTTGACACTCCGTGGAGGTAGATGAAGGTTAACGCCACGTAGAAGGAGAGGAACGTTGACGCTACGTGGAGCTAGAGGAAGGTTGATGCCACGTAGAAATACATGAAGGTTGACGCCAATTGGAAGTAGAAGAAGCTTGACGCCATATGAAGGTAGAGGAAGGCTGACACTACGTGGAAGTAGAAGGTTGACGCCACGTAGAGGTAGAAGAATGCTGACTCCACATGAAGGTAGGAGAAGGTTGACGACATATGAAGGTTAAGGAAGGTTGACAACATGATAAAGGTAGAGGAAGGTTGACGCCATGTGGAGGTAGAGGAAGGTTGAGGCCACGTGGAGGTAGAGGAAGGTTGAGGCCACGTGGAGGTAAAGGAACGTTGACGCCTCGTGGAGGTTCAGGAAGATTGACGCCCTGTGGAAGTAGAGGAGAGTTAACGCGACGTGAAGGCACAGGAAGATTGACGCCATGCGAAGGTACAGGAACGTCGACGCCACGTGGAGGAAGAAGAAGGTTGATGCCACTTGAAGCTAGAGGAAGTTTGACGCCACGAGGAGGTAGAAGAAGGTAGAAGAATGTTGACTCCACATGAAGGTAGCAGAAGGTTGATGCATCATGCAGGAAGGGAAAGGTTGACGACACATGGAGGTAAAGGAAGGTTGACACCATATAGATTTAGAGAATGGCTGAAACCACGTGGAGGTAGAGGAAGGTTGACGCCACGTGAAGGTACAGGAAGGTTGACGCCATGTAAAGGTAGAGGAAGGTTGACGCCACGTGCATGTAGAGAAAGGTTGAAGCCACTTGGAAGATTAAGGCCACGTGGAGGTAGAGGAAGGATGACGCCACGTGGAGGTAGAAGAAACTTAAAGCCATGTGGAGGTAGAGGAAGGTTAAAGCCACGTGGAGGTAGAGGAAGGATGACGCCACGTGGAGTTGGAGGAATGTTGTCGCCACGTAGAGATAGAGGAAATTTGACGCCACTTGGAGGTAGAGGAAGGTTAAAGCCACGTAAAGGTAGAGGAAGGTTGATGCCACGTGAAGGTAAGGGAAGGTTGACGACACATGTAGGTATAGTAAGGGTGACGCCTTGTAAAGGTAGAGGAAGGTTGACGCGACGTGGATGTATAGGAAGGTTAACGCCACGTGGAGGTAAAGGAAGGTTGACGCCAATTGGAGGTAGAAGAAGGTTGACGCCATATGAAGGTAGAGGAAGGCTGACGCCACATAGAGGTAGAATAAAGTTGACGCCACGTACAGGTAGAAGAATGTTGACCCCACATGAATGTAGGAGAAGATTGACGACATATGGAGGGTACAAAAAGGTTGACAATATGATAAAGGTAGAGGAAGGTTAACGCCATGTGAAGGTAGAGGAAGGTTGACGTCAAGTGGAGGTACAAGATGGTTGCCGCCACATGAAGCTAGAGGAAGTTTGACGCCACGGGAAGGTAGAAGAAGGTTGACGCCACGAAGAGGTAGAAGAATGTTGACGCCATATGAAGGTAGAGGAAGGTTGACGCGTCGTAGAGGTAGGGGAAGGTTGACGACACATCGAGGTAAAGGAAGGATGACACCATGTAAAGGTAGAGGATGGTTGACGCCACATGGAGGTAGAGGTAGGTTGACGCTACGTGGAGGTAGAGGAAGGTTAAAGCCACGTGGAAGTAGAGGAACGTTGACGCCACGTGGAAGCATAGAAATGTTGACGCCACATGGAGGTAGAGGTAGGTTGACGCTACATGAAGGGAGAGGAAGGTTGACTCTTCGTGGAGGTAGAGGAAAGCTGAGGCCTCGTGGAGGAAGAGGAAGGTAAAAGCCACTTGGAGTTGGAGGAATTTTGTCGCCATGTGGAGATAGAGGAAGGTTGACGCCACGTGGAGGTAGAGGAAGGTTGACGCCACGTGAAGTTAAAGGAAGGTTGACGGTACGTGGAGGTTGGGGAAGGTTGACGACACATGGAGGTAAAGGAAGAGTGACGCCATGTAGAGGTAGAGGAAGGCTTACGCCACGTGGATGTAGAGGAAGGTTGACGCCACGTGGAGGTAGAGGAAAGTTAACGCCACGTGGAGGGAGAGGAGGGTTGACGCCACGTGGAGATAAAGGAAGGTAGACGCCAAGTGAAGGTAGAGGAAGGTTGACGCCACATGGAGGTAGAGTAAGGTTCACGCTACGTGGAGGTAGAGGAAGGTTGACGGAAGGTGGAGGTAGTGTAAAGTTAATGCCACGTGGAGGTAGAAGAAGGTTTACGCCACGTGGAGGTAGAGGAAGGTTGACGCTTCATGGAGGTAGAGGAAGATTAATACCACGTGGAGGTAGAGGAAGGCTTACGCTTCGTCGAGGTAGAGGAAGGTTGACGCCTCGTGGAAGTAGAGGAAGGTTGACGCCATGTGGAGGTAGTGTAAAGTTAATGCCACGTGGAGGTAGAAGAAGGTTTACGCTACGTGGAGGTAGAGGAAGGCTGACGCTTCGTCGAGGTAGAGGAAGGTTGACGCCACGTGGAAGTAGAGGAAGCTTAACGCCATGTGGAGGTAAAGGAAGGAAAAAGCCACGTGGAGTTGGAGGAATGTTGTCGCCACGTGGAGATAGAGGAAGGTTGGCGCCACGTGGAGGTAGAGGAAGGTTCACGCCACGTGAAGGTAGAGGAAGGTTGAGGTCACGTGAAGGTAGGGGAAGGTTGACGACACATGGAGGTAAAGGAAGGGTGACGCCTGTAAAGGTAGAGGAAGGTTTACGCCACGTGGAGGTAGAGGAAGGTTGAAGCCACGTGGATGAAGCGGAAGATTTACGCCACGTGAAGGTAGAAGAAAGTTGACGCCACATGAAGGGAGAGGATGGTTGACGCCACTTATAGGTAGAGGAATGTTGACGACTCATGGATGTAAAGGAGGGTTGACGACATGTAAAGAAAGAGTGAGGTTGACGCCACGTGGAGGTAGAGGAACGTTGATGCCACGTAGAGGTGGAAGAATGTTGACGTCACATGAAGGTAGGGGAAGGTTGACGACACATGGAGGTAAAGGAAGGTTGACGTCATGATAAAGGTAGAGGAAGGTTGACGCCACATCGAGGTAGACGAAGGTTGACGCCACCTAGAGGTAGAAGAATGTTGATGCCACATGAAGGTAGGAGAAGGTTGACGAAACAAAGAGGTAAAGGAAGGTTGAAGCAATGTAAAGGTAGAGGAAGGTTGACGCCACGTGAAGGTAGATAAAGTTTGACGCCACGTAGAGATAGAGTAAGGTTGAAGCCACGTGGAGGTAGGTGAAAGGTAACGCCACGTAGGGGTTGGGGAAGGTTGACGCAACGTGGAGGAAGAAGAAGGTTGACGCCAAATGGAGGTAGGGAAAGGTTGACGACACATAGGGAAAGGTTGACGCCACGTGGATATAGGGGAAGGTTGACGCTACGTGGAGGTAGAGGAAGGTTGACACCAAGGGGAGGTAGATGAAAGGTGACGCCACAGTGAGGTAGAGGAAGGTTGACGCCACGTGGATATAGGGGAAGGTTGACGCTACGTGGAGGTAGAGGAAGGTTGACACCAAGGGGAGGTAGATGAAAGGTGACGCCACAGTGAGGTAAAGGAAGGTTGACGCCACGTGGAAGTAGAAGGTTGATGCCACGTAGAAGTAGAAGAATGTTCACGCCACATGAATGTAGGGGAAAGTTGACGATAAATGGAGGTAAAGGAAGGTTGATGACATGTAAAGGTAGAAAAGGTTCACGCCACGTGGATGTAAAGGAAGGTTCACGCCACGTGGAGGTAGAGGAAGGTTAACGCCACGTGGAGGTAGAAGAAGGTTGACGCCACGTGAAGGTAGAGGAACGTTGACACCTCGTGGAGGTAAAGAAAGGTTGACGCCATGTGTAGGTAGAGGAAAGTTAACGCAACGTGGATGTAGAATTTTACGCCATGTGGAGGTAGAGGAAGGTTGACGCCATGTGGAAGTAGAGGAAGCTTAACGCCACGTGGAGTTAGAGGAACATTGACGCCACGTGGAGGTAAAAGAAGATTCACGCCACATGAAGTTAGAGGAAGGTTGACGCGTCGTGGTGGTAGGGGAAAGTTGACAACACATGGGGGTAAAGGAAGGTTGACGCCATGTAAATATAGAGGATGGTTGAAGCTACGTGGAGGTAGAGGAAGGTGAAGGTTGAGGAAGGTTGACGCCATGTGGAAGTAGAGGAAGGTTAACGCCACATGGGGGTAGAGGAAGGTTGACGCCACATGAAGGTAGGGGAAGGTTGACGCCACGTGCAGATAGAGGAACGTTAACACCACATGAAAGTAGAGGAAGGTTGACGCCACATGAAGGTAGGGGAAGGTTGACGCCAAATAGAAGAAGAATAATGTTAATGCCACATGAAGGTAGGGGAAGGTTGACGACATATGGAGGTAAAGGAAGGGTGACAAAATGGACAGGTAGAGTAAGGTTGACGCCACGTGGAGGTAGAAGAAGGTTGACGCCACGTAGAGGTAGAAGAATGTTCGCGCCACATGAATGTAGGGGAAGGTTGACGACATGTAAAGGTAGAGGAAGGTTGACGCCACGTGGATTTAGAAGAAGGTTGACGCCACATAAAGCAAGAGGAGGTTTCACGCCAAGACGAGGTAGAGGAAGGTTAACGCTACGTGGAGATAGAGGAAAGTTGACGCCACGTGGAGATAGAGGAAGGTTGACGCCAATTCGAGGTAGGAGAAGGTTGACGCTATGTGAAGGTAGAGGAACACTGACGCCACGTGGAGGTAGAAGAAAGTTGAAGCCATGTAGAGGTAGAAGAATGTTGACGCCACATGAAGGTAGGGGAAGGTTGACGACATATGCAGAGTAAAAAAAGGTTTCCGATATGATAAAGGTAGAGGAAGGTTGACGTCACGTGGAGGTAGAGGAAGGTTGATGCCACGTGGACATAGAGGAATGTTGACACCAAGTGGAGGTAGAAGAAGGTTGACGCCACATAAAGCTAGAGGAGGTTTGACTTCACGAGGAGGTAGAAGAAGGTTGATGCCACATGAAGGCAGGGGAACGTTGACGACATATGTAGGGTAAAAAAAGGTTGACGACATGATAAAGGTAGAGGAAGGTTGACGCTACGTGGAGGTAGAGGAAGGTTGACGCTACGAGGAGGTAAAAGAAGGTTGACGCAATGTAAATCTAGAGGATGATTGAAGCTACGTGGAGATGGATGAATTTAACGCCACGTGGAGGTAGAGGAACGTTGATGCCGCGTGGAGGTAGAGGAACGTTGACTCTATATGGAGGTAGAAGAAGCTTGACGCCACATGAAGGTAGAGGAAGTTTGACTCCCCGTGGATTTAGAAGGTTGACGCCACCCAGAGTTAGAAGAATGTTGACGCCACCCAGAGGTAGAAGAATGTTGACGCCACATGAAGGTAGGGGAAAGTTGACAACACAGAGTTAAGGAAGGTTGACGCCATGTAAACATACAGGAAGGCTGAAGCCACGTGGAGGTACAAGAAGGTTGACGCCACATGAAGCTAGAGGAAGTTTGACGCAACGTGGAGGTAGAAGAAGGTTAACGTCACGTAGATGTAGAAGAATATTGACGCTACATAACGGTAGAGGAAGGTAGACGCCACGTTGAGGTAGAGGAAGGTTGACGCTAAGTGGAGGTAAAGGAAGGTAGATGCCTTGTGGAGTTAGAGGAAGATCGATGCCATGTTTAGATAGAGGAAGGTTAACGCCAAGTGGATGTAGAAGAAGGTTTAGCCCATCTGGAGTTAGAGGACCGTTAACGCCACGTAAAGGTAGAGGGTTGACGCATCGTCGAGGTAGAGGAAGGTTGACGCCAGGTGGAGGTAGAGGAAGGTTAACACCACATGGAGGTAGAGGAAGGTTGGCGCCACGTGGAGGTAAAGGAAGCTTAAGGCCATGTGGAGGTCGATGAATGTTAAAGCTACGTGGAGTTGGAGGAATGTTATCGCCACGTGGAGATAAAGGAAGGTTGAGGCCACGTGGAGGTAGAGGAAGGTTGATATCACTTGAAGGTGGAGGAAGGTTGATGCCACGTGAAGGTAGGGGAAGGTTGGCAAAACATGGAGGTAAAATATGGGTGACGTCATGTAAAGGTAGAGGAAAGTTGACGCCACGTAGATTTAGAGGAAGGTTGACGCCACGTGAAGGTAGAGGAAGGTTGACACCACGTAGATGTAGAAGAATATTGACGCTACATAAAGGGAGAGGAAGGTAGACGCCATGTGGAGTTAGAGGAAGGTTGACGCCACCTAGAGGTAGAGTAAATCTCATGTTACGTAGAGGTAGAGGAAGGTTGACGTCACGTGGAAGTAAAGGAAGGTTAACACCTCGTGGAGGTAAAGGAATGTCGATGCCATGTGCACGTAGAGGATGGTTAACGCCACGTTGAGGTAGAAGAAGATTTATGCCACGTGGAGGTAGAGGAAGGTTGACGCTTCGTGGAGGTAGAGGAAGGTTAACGGCACGTGGAGGTAGAGGAAGGTTGACGCTTCGTCGAGATAGAGGAAGGTTTACTCCAGGTGGAGATAGAGGAAGGTTGATGATTCTTGAAAGTAGAGGAAAGTTGACGCCTCGTGGAGGTAGATGAAAGTTAACGCCACGTAGAGGTAGAGGAAGTTGACGCCAGGTGGAGGTCGAGGAAGCTTAACGCCAATTGGAGGTAGAGGAAGGTGGAGTTGGAGGAATGTTGTCGTCACGTGGAGATAGAGGAAAGATGACGATACGTGGAGGTAGAGGAAGGTTGACGTCATGTGAAAGTAGAGGAAGGTTGACGCCACGTGAAGGTAGGGGAAGGTTGACGACATATGGGGGTAAAGGAAGGGTGACGCAAAGTAAATGTAGAGGAAGGTTGACGCCACTTGGATTAGAGGAATGTTAACGCTACGTGTAGGTAGAGGAAAGCTGACGCCACGTGGAGATAGAAGAAGGTTGACGGCAATTCAAGGTAGAAGAAGGTTGACGCCATATGAAGGTAGAGGAAGACTGACGCCTTGTGGAGGTACAAGAATGTTGACGCCACATGAAGGTAGGGGAAGGTTGACGACACATGGAGGGTAAAAAAAGGTTTCCGATATGATAAATGTAGAGGAAAGTTGACGTCATGTGGAGGTGGAGGAAGGTTGACGCCATGTAAGCATACAGGAAGGCTGAAGCCACGTGGAGGTACAAGAAGGTTGACGCCACATGAAGCTAGAGGAAGTTTGACGCAACGTGGAGATAGATAAAGGTTAACGCCACGGAGATGTAGAATAGCATTAACGCTACATAAAGGTGGAGGAAGGTAGACGCCACGTTGAGGTAGAGGAAGGTTAACGCCACGAGGAGGTAGAGGAAGGTTGACGCCACGTGGAGGTAGAGGAAGGATGACGCCACGTGGAGGTAAAGGAAGCTTAACGCCATATAGAGGTCGATGAAGTTTAAAGCTACGTGGAGTTGGAGGAATGTTATCGGCACGTGAAGATAGAGGAAGGTTGAGGCCACTTGGAGGTAGAGGAAGGTTGATATCACGTGAAAGTGGAGGAAGGTTGATGCCACGTGAAGGTAGGGGAAGGTTGACGACACATGGAGGTAAAATATGGGTGACGTCATGTAAAGGTAGAGGAAAGTTGACGTCACGTGTAGGTAGAGGAAGGTTAACGCCACGTGAAGGTAGAGGAAGGTTGACACCACGTATATGTAGAAGAAAATTGACGCCACATACAGGTAGACGCCATGTGGAGTTAGAGGAATGTTGACGCCACCTAGAGGTAGAGTAAGCCTCACGCTACGTGGAGGTAGAGTAAGGTTCACGCCACGTGGAGGTCAAGGAAGGTTAACACCTCGTGGAGGTAAGGGAATGTCGACGACATGTGCGTGTAGAGGATGGTTAACGCCACGTTGAGGTAGAAGATTTATGACACGTGGAGGTAGAGGAAGGCTGACGCTTCGTGGAGGTAGAGGAAGGTTAACGGAACGTGGAGGTAGAGGAAGGTTGACCCTTCGTCAAGGTAGAGGAAGGTTAACGGCACGTGGAGTTGGAGGAATGTTGTCGCCACGTGGAGATAAAGATGACGATACGTGGAGGCAGAGGAAGGTTAACGCTTCGTCGAGGTAGAGGAAGGTTGACGCCAGGTGGAGGTAGAGGAAGGTTGACGCCACGTGGAAATAGAGGAACGTTGACACCCAGGGGAGGTAGAAGAAGGTTGACGCCACATAAAGCTAGAGGAAGTTTGACGCCAAGTGGAGGTAGAAGAAGGTTGACGCCACGTAGAGGAAGAAGAATGTTGAAGCCACATGAAAGTAGGGGAAGGTTGACGACATATGCAGGGTAAAAAAAAAGGTTGACGACATGATAAAGGTAGAGAAAGGTTGACGCCACGTGGAGGTAGAGGAAGGTTGACGCTACGTGGAGGTAGAGGAAGGTTGACGCCTCGTTGAATTTGAGGAAGGTTTGCGCCATGTGGAAGTAGAGGAATGTTGATGCCACATGAAGGTAGGGGAAAGTTGACGACATATGCAGGGTAAAAAAAAGGTTGACGACATGATAAAGGTAGAGGAAGATTGACGCTACGTGGAGGTAGAAGAAGGTTTAGCCCACCAGGAGTTAGAGGAACGTTGACGCTTCCTGGAGGTAGAGGAAGGTTAACGCCACGTAAAGGTAGAGGAGGGTTGACGCATCGTCGAGGTAGTGGAAGGTTGACTCCAAGTGGAGGTAGAGGAAGGTTGACGCTACGTGGAAGTAGGGCAAAGCTGACGCCTTGTGGAGGTAGAGGAAGGTTAACTCAACGTGGAGGTAGAGGAAGGTTGACGACACGTGGAGGTAAAGGAAGCTTAACGCCATGTGGAGGTCGATGAAGGGAAAAGCTGCGTGGAGTTGGAGGAATGTTATCGGCACGTGGAGATAGAGGAAGTTTGAGGCCACGTGGAGGTTGATATCACGTGAAAGTGGAGAAAGGTTGATGCCACGTGAAGGTAGGGGAAGGTTGACGACACATGGAGGTAAAATATGGGTGACGTCATGTAAAGGTAGAGGAAAGTTGACGACACGTAGATTTAGAGGAAGGTTGACGTCACGTGTAGGTAGAGGAAGGGTAACGAAACGTGAAGGTAGAGGAAGGTTGACACCACGTAGATGTAGAAGAATATTGACGCCACATAAAGGGAGAGGAAGGTAGACGCCATGTGGAGGTAGAGGAAGGTTGACGCCACCTAGAGGTAGAGTAAGCCTCATGCTACGTAGAGGTAGAGGAAGGTTGAGGCCACGTAGAGGTAGAGTAAGGCTCGAGCTACGTAGGGGTAGAGTAAGGTTCACGCCACGTGGAGGTAAAGAAAGGTTGACGCCTCGTGGAGGTAAAGGAATGTCGACGCCATGTTCAAGTAGAGGATTGTTAACGCCACGTTGAGGTAGAAGATTGATGACACGCTTCGTGGAGGAAGGTTAACGGCATGTTCGTTTTTAAGATCTTCCGTTACGAGTGATGACAATAAATGGCAGGGAATTTTTCAGGGAAATTTTTTTTTTTCGATCATTCCAGCTCTTAAAGCATGAATCATTTTTCTGTGATTATTAAAATGAAGAATCCTTGTTATTAAGATTATCTATTACTGCTAAAGAGAAAGAGAAACAGGTAGGAAAATTTTTAGGGATAGAATATACTTTATACATAGATTTCAATACAGCTTTCTAAACACTATTAAACAATATAAAAATGGAGAATGTTTGTTTTTAAGATCTGGCATTTTCTATGCCAAGGAATTTTTCAGGGAATTTTTTTTCCTATCAATACAGATCATAAAACATAAGGAATCGTTGTTCTAGGCTATGAAAATGAAGAATCTTTATTTTTAAGATTATCCATATCGCTAAAGAGAAAGAAAAAAAGTTGGGAATTCTGTAAGGATAAGATATACTTTCTAAATAGATTTCAATACAGTTTTCTAAACACTATTAAACGATATAAAAATTGAGAATGTTCGTTTTTATGATCTTTTGGTACGAGTAATGTATAAAAATGGCAGGGAATTTTTCAGTGAAATTTTTTTTCGATCAACACAGCTCCTAAAACATGAGGAATCGTATTTCTAAGATATGAAAATAAAGAATCTTTGCTTTTAAGATTATATATTGCCGCTAAAGAGAAATAAAAAAAAGTAGTAGAATTCTTTAGGGAAAAAATTATACTTTCTAAATAGATTTCAATACAGCTTTCTAAACACAATTAAACGATGTAAAAATGGAGAATGTTCGTTTTTAAGATCTTCCGTTACGAGTAATGACAAAAAGTGGAAAGGAATTTTTCAGGTTTTTTTTTCGATCAATACATCTCTTAAAACATGAGGAATCGTTTTTCTAGGATATGAAAATGAAGAATCTTTGCTTTTAAGATTATCTATTACCGCTAAAGAGAAAGAAAAAAGTGGGGAATTCATTAAGGATAAAATATGCTTTCTAAATAGATTTCAATAAAGCTTTCTAAACGATATAAAAATGGAGAATGTTCGTTTTTAAGATCTTCTGTTACGAGTAATGACAAAAAATGGCAGGGAATTTTTCAGGGGAATCTTTTTTTAAAACATGAGGAATCGTTTTTTTTATTATATCAGAATGAAGAATCTTTGTTTTTAAGATTTTCTATTGCCACTAAAGAGAGAAAAAAATTCTTAAAGAATTCCCTATTCTTTAAGAATGGAGTGTACTTTCTAAATAGATTTCAATACAGCTTTGTAAACACTATTAAACGATATAAAAATGGAGAATGTTCGTTTTTAAGATGTGTTACGAGTAATGACAAAAAAATGGCAGGGAATTTTTCAGGGGAAGTTTTGTTACGATGAATACAACTCTTAAAAATTGAGGAATCGTTTTTCTAGGATATGAAGGATAGAATATACTTTCTAAATAGATTTCAGTACAGTTTTGTACACACTATTAAATGATGTAAATGGAGAATGTCCGTTTTTAAGATCTGTTACGAGTAATTACAAAAAAATGGCAGGGAATTTTTCAGGGAAATTTTTTTTTCGACCAATACTGAGAAATCGTTTTTATGAAAATCTAAAATCTTTGTTTTTAAGATTATCTATTACCACAAAAGAGAAAAAAAAGATAGGGAATTCATTAAGAATAGAATATACTTTCTAAATAAATTTCAATACAGCTTTCTAAACACTATTAAACAACATAAAAATGGAGAATGTTAATTTTTAAGATCTTCCGTTACGACCAATGACAAAAAATGGCAGGGAATTTTTCAGGGAAATTGTTTTTCGATCAATACAGCTCTTAAAACATGAGGAATCGTTTTTCTAGGATATGAAAATGAAGAATCTTTGTTTTGAAGAAGATCTATTACCGCTAAAGAAAAAGAAAAAAAGGTATGGAATTAATTAAGGACAAAATACACTTTCTAAATAGATTTCAATGCAGCTTTCTAAACACTATTAAACGATGTAAAAATGGAGAATGTTCGTTTTTAAGATCTGTTACGAGTAATGACAAAAAATAGCAGGGAATTTTTCAGGGAAATTTTTTTTCGATCAATACAGATCTTGAAACATGAGGAATCATTTTTCTAGGATATGAAAATGAACAATCTGTATCTTTAAGATTATCTATTACCGCTAAAGAAAAAGAAAAAAAGGTAGGGAATTCTTTAAGGCTAACATATGCTTTCTAAATAGATTTCAATATAAATTTCTAAAAATTATTAAACGATGTAAAGATCTGTTACGAGTAATGACAAAAATGGCCGGGAATTTTTCAGGGAAATTTTTTTTTCGACCAATACCGCTCTTAAAACATGAGGAATCGTTATTCTAGGATATGAAAATGAAGAATCTTTGTTTTTAAGATTATCTATTACCGGTAAAGAGAAAAAACGTAGGGAATTTATTAAGGATAGAATATACTTTCCAAATTGATTTCAATAATGACGAAAAATGGCAGGGAATTTCTTAGGGAAGTTTTTTTTTTCCGATCAATACAGATCTTAAAACATGAGGATATGAAAATGAAAAATCTTTATTTTTAAGATTATCCATTACCGCTAAAGAGAAAGGAAAAAAGTTGGGAATTCTGTAAGGATGAAATATACTTTCTAAATAGATTTCAATACAGCTTTCTAAACACTATTTTTTCGATCAATATAAATCCTAAAACATGAGGAATCGTTTTTCTAGGATATGAAAATGAAGAGTCTGTATTTTTAAGATTATCAATTACCGCTAAAGAGAAAGAAAAAAGTAGGGAATACTTTTTGTAAATAGATTTCAATACAGCTTTCTAAACACTATTAAATGATGTAAAAATGGAGAATGCTCGTTTTTAAGATTTTCCGTTACAAGTAATGATAAAAAACGGCAGGGAAGTTTTCAGGATTTTTTTTTTTTCGATCATTACAGCTCTTAAAACATGACGAATCGTTTTTCTATGATTATATTTATTTATTTATTTTGCTTTGTCGTTGTCTCCAGCGATAGCGAGGTAGTGCAAGGAAACAGACGAAAGAATGGCCCAACCCGCCCACATTCTCTATTCAAACATACACGTCCACACACGCAAATATACATACCTATACATATATATGCACACACAGACATATGCATATACACATATGTACATAATTCATACTGTCTGCCTTTATTTGTTCCAATCGCCACCTCGCCACACATGGAATAACAGCCTCCTCCCTCCTCATGTGTGCGAAGTAGCGCTAGGAAAAGACACCAAAGGCCCCATTCGTTCACACTCAGTCTCTAGCTGTCATGTAATAATGCACCGAAACCACAGCTCCCTTTCCACATCTAGGCCCCACACATGTTTTACCCCGGACGCTTCACATGCCCTGGTTCAATCCACTGAAATCACGTTGACCCCGGAATACCACATCGTTCCAATTCAATCCTTACACCATCCTGCATGTTCAGGCCCCGATCACTCAAAATTTTTTTCACTCCATCTTTCCACCTAGAATTTCGTCTCCCATTTCTCGTTCCCTCCACCTCTGACACATATATCCTCTTGGTCAATCTTTCTTCACCCAAGTGACCAAACCATTTCAAAACACCCTCTTCTGCTCTCTCAATCACACATCTCTCTTTTTTTTTTTTTTTTTTTTTTTTTTTATACTTTGTCGCTGTCTCCCGCGTTTGCGAGGTAGCGCAAGGAAACAGACGAAAGAAATGGCCCAACCCCCCCCCCCCATACACATGTACATACACACGTCCACACACGCAAATATACATACCTACACAGCTTTCCATGGTTTACCCCAGACGCTTCACATGCCTCGCTTCAATCCACTGACAGCACGTCAACCCCTGTATACCACATGACTCCAATTCACTCTATTTCTTGCCCTCCTTTCACCCTCCTGCATGTTCAGGCCCCGATCACACAAAATCTTTTTCACTCCATCTTTCCACCTCCAATTTGGTCTCCCTCTTCTCCTCGTTCCCTCCACCTCCGACACATATATCCTCTTGGTCAATCTCTCCTCACTCATTCTCTCCATGTGCCCAAACCATTTCAAAACACCCTCTTCTGCTCTCTCAACCACGCTCTTTTTATTTCCACACATCTCTCTTACCCTTACGTTACTTACTCGATCAAACCACCTCACACCACACATTGTCCTCAAACATCTCATTTCCAGCACATCCATCCTCCTGCGCACATCTCTATCCATAGCCCACGCCTCGCAACCATACAACATTGTTGGAACCACTATTCCCTCAAACATACCCATTTTTGCTTTCCGAGATAGTGTTCTCGACTTCCACACATTTTTCAAGGCTCCCAAAATTTTCGCCCCCTCCCCCACCCTATGATCCACTTCCGCTTCCATGGTTCCATCCGCTGACAGATCCACTCCCAGATATCTAAAACACTTCACTTCCTCCAGTTTTTCTCCATTCAAACTCACCTCCCAATTGACTTGACCCTCACCCCTACTGTACCTAATAACCTTGCTCTTATTCACATTTACTCTCAACTTTCTTCTTCCACACACTTTACCAAACTCAGTCACCAGCTTCTGCAGTTTCTCACATGAATCAGCCACCAGCGCTGTATCATCAGCGAACAACAACTGACTCACTTCCCAAGCTCTCTCATCCCCAACAGACTTCATACTTGCCCCTCTTTCCAGGACTCTTGCATTTACCTCCCTTACAACCCCATCCATAAACAAATTAAACAACCATGGAGACATCACACACCCCTGCCGCAAACCTACATTCACTGAGAACCAATCACTTTCCTCTCTTCCTACACGTACACATGCCTTACATCCTCGATAAAAACTTTTCACTGCTTCTAACAACTTGCCTCCCACACCATATATTCTTAATACCTTCCACAGAGCATCTCTATCAACTCTATCATATGCCTTCTCCAGATCCATAAATGCTACATACAAATCCATTTGCTTTTCTAAGTATTTCTCACATACATTCTTCAAAGCAAACACCTGATCCACACATCCTCTACCACTTCTGAAACCACACTGCTCTTCCCCAATCTGATGCTCTGTACATGCCTTCACCCTCTCAATCAACACCCTCCCATATAATTTACCAGGAATACTCAACAAACTTATACCTCTGTAATTTGAGCACTCACTCTTATCCCCTTTGCCTTTGTACAATGGCACTATGCACGCATTCCGCCAATCCTCAGGCACCTCACCATGAGTCATACATACATTAAATAACCTTACCAACCAGTCAACAATACAGTCACCCCCTTTCTTAATAAATTCCACTGCAATACCATCCAAACCTGCTGCCTTGCCGGCTTTCATCTCCCGCAAAGCTTTTACTACCTCTTCTCTGTTTACCAAATCATTTTCCCTAACCCTCTCACTTTGCACACCACCTCGACCAAAACACCCTATATCTGCCACTCTGTCATCAGACACATTCAACAAACCTTCAAAATACTCATTCCATCTCCTTCTCACATCACCGCTACTTGTTATCACCTCCCCATTTACGCCCTTCACTGAAGTTCCCATTTGCTCCCTTGTCTTACGCACCCTATTTACCTCCTTCCAGAACATCTTTTTATTTTCCCTAAAATTTACTGATAGTCTCTCACCCCAACTCTCATTTGCCCTTTTTTTCACCTCTTGCACCTTTCTCTTGACCTCCTGTCTCTTTCTTTTATACTTCTCCCACTCAATTGCATTTTTTCCCTGCAAAAATCGTCCAAATGCCTCTCTCTTCTCTTTCACTAATACTCTTACTTCTTCATCCCACCACTCACTACCCTTTCTAAACAGCCCACCTCCCACTCTTCTCATGCCACAAGCATCTTTTGCGCAATCCATCACTGATTCCCTAAATACATCCCATTCCTCCCCCACTCCCCTTACTTCCATTGTTCTCACCTTTTTCCATTCTGTACACAGTCTCTCCTGGTACTTCCCCACACAGGTCTCCTTCCCAAGCTCACTTACTCTCACCACCTTCTTCACCCCAACATTCACTCCTCTTTTCTGAAAACCCATACTAATCTTCACCTTAGCCTCCACAAGATAATGATCAGACATCCCTCCAGTTGCACCTCTCAGCACATTAACATCCAAAAGTCTCTCTTTCGCACGCCTGTCAATTAACACGTAATCCAATAACGCTCTCTGGCCATCTCTCCTACTTACATAAGTATACTTATGTATATCTCGCTTTTTAAACCAGGTATTCCCAATCATCAGTCCTTTTTCAGCACATAAATCTACAAGCTCTTCACCATTTCCATTTACAACACTGAACACCCCATGCATACCAATTATTCCCTCAACTGCCACATTACTCACCTTTGCATTTAAATCACCCATCACTATAACCCGGTCTCGTGCATCAAAACCGCTAACACACTCATTTAGCTGCTCCCAAAACACTTGCCTCTCATGATCTTTCTTCTCATGCCCAGGTGCATATGCACCAATAATCACCCATCTCTCTCCATCAACTTTCAATTTTACCCATATTAATCGAGAATTTACTTTCTTACATTCTATCACATACTCCCACAACTCCTGTTTCAGGAGTATTGCTACTCCTTCCCTTGCTCTTGTCCTCTCACTAACCCCTGACTTCACTCCCCAGACATTTCCAAACCACTCTTCCCCTTTACCCTTGAGCTTCGTTTCACTCAGAGCCAAAACATCCAGGTTCCTTTCCTCAAACATACTACCTATCTCTCCTTTTTTCACATCTTGGTTACATCCACACACATTTAGGCACCCCACTCTGAGCCTTCGAGGAGGATGATCACTCCCCGCGTGACTCCTTCTTCTGTTTCCCATTTTAGAAAGTCAATACAAGGAGGGGAGGATTTCCGGCCCCCCGCTCCCGTCCCCTCTAGTCGCTTTCCACGACACGCGAGGAACACGCGGGAAGCATTCTCTCACCCCCATCCCCAGGGATAATATACACATATATATACATATACACACACACACACACACACACACATATGCACATACACACACACACACACACATACATATATATACATATGAAAAATGTAAGAAACAATTTAGAAAACAAACTTTTAGCTTGAAATGAATGAAAAAAAAAATGAATGTCACATAATGGTTCAACCTCTGGCTATGGAAAGGAAATGTACAATTTATTCACACAAACGTCAATAGCAGTTTTCATCAATTTCACCACTGTGTCAATAAGCTTCAATGTCTAAGCTACATTTTTCTCCCACTTCACTATTTTCTTGTCAAAAACACCATGCATGAAAACTATCACTCCATTAACACAACTATAAACATCTCTCTTACCCTTACATTACTCACTCAATCAAACCACCTCACACCACAAACATCTCATTTCCAGCACACCCACCCTCCTCTGCACAACTCTACCCATAGCCCACGCCTCGCAACCATACAACATTGTTGGAACCACTATTCCTTCAAACATACCCATTTTTGCTTTCCGAGAAACATTCTTCAGGGCTCTCAGAATTTTCGCCCCCTCCCCCACCTTATGATTCACTTCCGCTGCCAGATCCAACTTCCAGATATCTAAAACACTTTACTTCCTCCAGTTTTTCTCTATTCAAACTTACCTCCCAATTGACTTGACCCTACATTTACTCTTAACTCTTCTTTCACACACTACCAAACTCAGTCACCAGCTTCTGCAGTTTCTCACATGAATCAGCCACCAGCGCTGTATCATCAGCGAACAACTGACTCACTTCCCAAGCTCTCTCATCCCCAACAGACTGCATACTTGCCCCTCTTTCCAAAACTCTTGCATTCACCTCCCTAACAACCCCATCCATAAACAAATTAAACAACCATGAAGACATCACATACCCCTACCGCAAACCTACATTCACTGAGAACCAATGACTTTCCTCTCTTCCTACACGTACACATGCCTTACATCCTCGATAAAAACTTTTCACTGCTTCTAACAACTTGCCTCCCACACCATACATTCTTAGTACCTTCCACAGAGCATCTCTATCAACTCTATCATATGCCTTCTCCAGATCCATAAATGCTACATACAAATCCATTTGTTTTTCTAAGTATTTCTCACATACATTCTTCTCCACACATCCTCTACCACTTCTGAAACCACACTGCTCTTCCCCAATCTGATGCTCTGTACATGCATTCACCCTCTCAATCAATACCATCCCATATAATTTCCCAGGAATACTCAACAAACTTATTTTGAGCACTCTTATCCCCTTTGCCTTTGTACAATGGCACTATGCAAGCATTCCGCCAATCCTCAGGCACCTTACCATTGAATAACCTTACCAACCAGTCAACGAGACAGTCACCAACTTTTTTAAGAAATTTCTGCTGCCTTGCAGGCTTTTATGTTCTTCAAAGTTTTTGTATATGAAAATGAATTTTCTTTTTTTGATTATCTATTACCGCTAAAGAGAAAGAAAAAAGATGGAAATAGCTTTCTAAATACTATTAAAGATATAATAATGGAAAATGTTCGTTTTTAAGATCTGTTACGAGTAATGACAAAAAATGTCAGGGAATTTTTCAGGGAAATTTTTTTCGATCAATACATAGGGATTCGTTTTTTTAGGATATGAAAATGAAGAATCTTTTTTTCTAAGATTATCTATTGCTATTAAACGATGTAAAAACGGAGAATGTTCGTTTTTAAGATCTTCCGTTATGAATAATGACAAAAAATGGCAGGGGATTTTTCAGGGAATTTTTGTTTTGATCATCCCAGCTCTTAAAACATGAGGAATCATTTTTCTATGATTATTAAAATGAATAATCTTTGTTTTTTGATTATCTATTACTGCTAAAGATAAAGAAAAACGTAGGAAAATTTTTCGGGATAAAATATACTTTCAAAACAGCTTTCTAAACACTATTAAACTATATAAAAATGGAGAATGTTCGTTTTTAAGATCTGTTATCAGCAATGCCAAAAATGGCAGGGAATTTTTCAGAAAATTTTTTTTTCGATCAACACAGCTTTTAAAACATGAGGAATCGTTTTTCTAGGATATGAAAATTAAGAATCTTTGTTTTGAAGATCTATTACCGCTAAAGAAAAAGAAAAAAAGGAAATTCATTAAGAATATATTTTCAAAATAGAATTCAATATAGTTTTCTAAACACTATTGAACAATGTAGAAATGGAGAATGTTCGTTTTTAAGATCTGTTACGAGTAATGACAAAAAAACGGCAGGGAATTTTTCAGGGAAATTTTTTTTTCGACCAATACAGATCTTAAAACATGAGGAATCATTTTTCTAGGATATGAAAATGAAGAATGTGTATCTTTACCGCTAAAGTGAAAGAAAAAAGGTAGGGAATTCTTTAAGGATAAAATATACTTTCTAAATAGATTTCAATAGTTTTCTAAACACTATTAAACGGTGTAAAAATGTTCATTTCAAAGATCTATTACAAGTAATGACAAAAAAGGGTCGGAAATTATTTAGGGAAATTTCTTTTCCGATCAATACAGCTCTTAAAACATGAGGAATCGTTTTTCTAGGATATGAAAATGAAGAATCTTTGTTTTTAAGATTATCTATTACCGGTAAAGAGAAAAAAAAGGTACAGAAATAATTGATAGAATATACTTTCCAAATATTAAACAATATGAAAAGTGGAGAATGTTAATTCTTAAGATCCGTTACCAGCAATGACAAAAAATGGCAGGGAATTTTTCAGGGAAATTTTTTTTCGATCAATACAGCTGTTTTAAACATTAGGAATCGTTTTTCTAGGATATGAAAATAAAGAATCTTTGTTTTTAGAAAGATCTATAACCGCTAAAGAAAAAAAAAGGTAGGGAATTCATTTAGGATGAAATATACTTCCTAAATATATTTCAATATAGTTTTCTAAACACTATCAAACGATATAAAATGGAGAATGTTCGTTTTTAAGTTCTGAGGAATCGTTTTTCTATATGAAAATGAAGAATCTGTATTTCCAAGATTATCTATTACTGATGAAGAGAAAGAAAAAAAAGTAGTGAATTCATTAAGGATAAAATATACCTTGTAAATAATTTCAATACAGCTTTCTAAACACTATTAAACGATGTAAAAATGGAGAATGCTCGTTTTTAAGATCTTCCGTTACGAAAACGGAAGGGAATTTTTCAGGGAAAGTTTTTTTTTTCTATCATTCCAGCTCTTAAAACATGAGGAATCGTTTTTCAATATGAAAATGAATAATCTTTTTTTCAAATTATCTGTTACCGCTAATGAGAAAAAAAAGAGATAGGGAAAAAATATACTTTAGGGATAAAATATACTTTCTAAATAGATTTCAATAAAGCTTCCTAAATGCTATTAAACGATATAGAAATGGAGAATGTTCGTTTTTAAGATCTGTTACGAGTAATGACAAAAAATGGCAGGGAATTTTTCAGGGAAATTTTTTTTGTATTCCAGCTCTTAAAACATGAGGAATCGTTTTTCAATATGAAAATGAATAATCTTTTTTTCAAATTATCTGTTACCGCTAATGAGAAAAAAAAGAGATAGGGAAAAAATATACTTTAGGGATAAAATATACTTTCTAAATAGATTTCAATAAAGCTTCCTAAATGCTATTAAACGATATAGAAATGGAGAATGTTCGTTTTTAAGATCTGTTACGAGTAATGACAAAAAATGGCAGGGAATTTTTCATGGAATTTTTTTTTGTCGATCAATACTGATCTTAAAACATGAGGATTCGTTTTTCTAGGATATGAAAATGAAGAACCTTTATTTCTAAGATTATCTTTTACCGCTAAAGAGAAAGAAAAAAATGTAGGGAATTCTCTGATAAAATATAATTTCTAAATAGATTTCAATACAGCTTTCTAAACTATTTAACGACATAAAAATGCAGAATGTTCATTTCTAAGATCCGTTAAGAGTAATGACAAAAAATGGCAGGGAATTTTTCAGGGAAATTTTTTTTGATCAATGCAGCTCCTAAAACATGAGGAATCGTTTTTCTAGGATATGAAAATAAATAATCTGTATCTTTAAGATTATCTATTACCACTATAGAGAAAGAAAAAAGGTAGGGAATTCTGTAAAGAAAATATACTTTCTAAATAGATTTCAATGCAGTTTTCTAAATATTATTAAACGATGTAAAAATGGAGAATGTTTGTTTTTAATATATGTTACGAGTAATGACAGAAAAATGGCTTGGAATTTTCCAGGGATTTTTTTTGTCGATCGATACAGCTCTTAAAACATAAGGAATCGTTTTTCTAGGATATGAAAATGAAGAATCTTTTTTTTCTAATATTATCTATTACCGCTAAAGAGAAAATAAAAGTAGGGAATTAATTAAGGATAGAAGACACACTATTAAACAATATAAAAATGGAGAATGTTAATGCTTTAGATCTTTTGTTACCAGTAATGACAAAAAATGGCAGGGAATTTTTCAGGGAATTTTTTTTCGATCAATACAGCTTTTAAAAGATGAGGAATCGTTTTTCTAGGATCTGAAAATAAAGAATCTTTATTTTTAAGATCTCTTACCTCTGAAGAAAAAGTAAAAAAGATAGGGAATTTATTAAAGATAAAATATACTTTCTAAATAGATTTCAATATAGTTTTCTAGACACTATTAAACGATGTAAAAATGGAGAATGTTCGTTTTTATCTTCCGTTACGAATAATGACAAAGAACGGCAGCTCTTAAAACATGATGAATCGTTTTTTTTATATGAAAATGAGTAAAGAGAAAAGATTCAGAATTCTTTAGCGATAAAATATACTTTCTAAATAGATTTTAATACAGCTTTCTAAATGCTGTCAAATGATCTAAAATTGGAGAATGTTCGTTTTTAAGATCTTTTACGAATATTGACAAAAAATGGCATGGAATTTTTCAGATTTTTTTTTTCGATCAGTACAGATCTTAAAACATGAGGATTGGTATTTTAGGATATGAAAATGAAGAATCTTTAATTCTAAGATTATCTATTACAGCTAATGAGAAAGAAAAAAGGTAGGGAATTCTTTAAAGATAAAATATACTTTCTAAATAGATTTCAATACAACTTTGTAAACACTATTAAACGATGTAAAAATGGATAATGTTTGTTTTTATGATTTTCCGTTACGATTAATGACAAAAAAGTGACGGAATTTTTCAGGGAATTTTTTTTTTTGATCATGCCAGCTCTTAAAACATGAGGTATCATTTTTCTATGATTAATAAAACGAAGAATCTTTGTTTTTAAGATTATCCATGTAAGAAAATTTTCATGGATAAAATATACTTTCTACATAGATTTCAATAAAGCTTTATATACACTATTAAACGATATAGAAGTGGAGAATGTTTGTTTTTAAGATCTGTTGCGAGTAATGACAAAAAAGGGCAGGTAATTGTTCTAGGATATGAAAATGAAGAATCCATTACCGCTAAAGAGAAAGAGAAAAGTTGGAAATTCTGTAAGGATAAGATATACTTTCTAAATAAATTTCAATACAGCTTTGTAAACACTATTAAACGATTTAGAAATGGAGAATGTTCGTTTTTAAGATCTTTAGTTACGAGCAATGACATAAAATGGCAAGGAATTTTTGAGAATTTTTTTTCGATCAATACAGCTCCTGAAACATGAGGAATCGTATTTCTAGGATACTACAGTGAAGAATATTTGCTTTTAAGATTATCTATTGCCGCTAAAGAGAAAGAAAAAGAGGTAGTAAAATTTTTAGGGAAAAAATTATACTATCTAAATAGATTTCAATAAAGCTTTCTAAACACTATTAAACGAAAAATAGCGTTCGTTTTTAAGATCTATTACGAATAATGACAACATATGGCAGGGAATTTTTCAGGGGAATTTTTTTTTTACGATCAATACAGCTCTGAAAATTGAGGAATCATTTTTCTAGGGTATGAAAATGAAGAATCTTTGCTTTTAAGATTATCTAATACCACCGAAAAGAAAGAAAAATTGGTAGTAAATTCTTTAAGGATAAAATATACTTTCTAAATAGATTTCAATGCAGTTTTCTAAATACTATTAAACGATGTAAAGATGGAAAATGTTCGTTTTTAAGATCTGTTACGAGTAATGACAAAAAAATGACCGGGAATTTTTCGGGAAACTTGTTTTTCGACTAATACAGCTCAAAACATGAGAAATGGTTTTTCTAGGATATGAAAATGAGGAATCTTTGTTTTTAAGATCATCTATTAACGCTAAAGAGAAAAAAAGATGTGGAAATCATTAAGGATAAAATATACTAAATAGATTTCAATACAGCTTTCTAAACACTATTAAACTATATAAAAATGGAGTGTTAATTTTAAGATCTTCCGTTACGACCAATGACAAAAAATGGCAGGGAAATTTTTTCGATCAACACGAATCGTTCTTCAAGGATATGAAAATGAAGAATCTTTGTTTTTAAGATCTATTGCTGCTAAAGAAGAATAAAAGGATAAAATATACTTTCTAAATAGATTTCAATTAGGCTTTCTAAACACTATTAAACAATCAAAAAATGGTGAATGTTCGGGTTTAAGATCTGTTACAAGTAATGAAAAAAATGGCAGGAAAATTTTCATGGAATTTTTTTTTCGATCAATACCGATCTTAAAACATGAAGAATGAATGAAGAATCTGTATTTTTAAGACTGTTTATTACCGCTAGAGAGAAAGAAAAAAGTAGGAAATTCTTTAATAGATTTCTAAACACTATTATACAATTTAAAATGGAGAATGTTTGTATTTAAGATGTTACGAGTAATGACAAAAAAATGGCAGGGAATTTTTCAGGGAATTTTTTTTCGATCAATACAGCTTTTAAAACATGAGGAATCGTTTTTCTAAGATATGAAAATTAAGAATCTTTGTTTTTAAGATCTATTACCGCTAAAGAAAAAGAAAAAATGGTAGAGAATACATGAAGCACAAAATATACTTTTTAAATAGAATTCAACATAGCTTTCTAAACACTATTAAACAATGTAAAAATGGAG
Source organism: Panulirus ornatus (assembly GCF_036320965.1). NCBI lineage: Eukaryota > Metazoa > Arthropoda > Malacostraca > Decapoda > Palinuridae > Panulirus > Panulirus ornatus. Next base: position 5,893,570 of record NC_092277.1, on the reverse strand, counting down.
AATGTTCGTTTTTAAGATCTGTTACGAGCAATGACAAAAAATGGCAGGGAATTTTTGAGGGATATCTTTTTTTTCGATCCAAATAGAAATTAAACATGTGGAATCGTTTTTTTATGCTTATTAAAAATGAAGAAACTTTGTTTTCAAGATTCCTGCTAAAGAGAAAGAAAAACAGGTCGGAAAATTTTTAGGGACAACATATACTTCCTACATAGATTTCAATACAGGTTTCTAAACACTATTAAACGATATAGAAATGGAGAATGCTCGTTTTTAAGATGTTACGAGTAATGACAAAAAGTGGCAGGGAATTTTTCAGGGAAATTTCTTTTCCGATCAATCATTGTTCTAGGGTATGAAAATAAAGAATCTTTTTAAGATTATCCATTACCGCTAAAGACAAAGAAGAAAAGTTTGGAGTTCTGTAAGGATAAAATATACTTTCTAAATAGATTTCAATACAGCTTTCTAAACACTATTAAACGATATAAAAATGGAGAATGTTCGTTTTTAAGATCTTTTGTTACGATAATGACACAAAATGGCAGGGAATTTTCCAGGGAAATTTTTTTTCGATCAATACAGATCCTGAAACATGAGGAATTGTATTTCTAGGATATAAAAATGAAGAATATTTGATTTTAAGATTATCTATTGCCACTAAAGAGAAAGAAAAATTCTTTAGGGAAAAAATTATACTAAGTAGATTTCAATAAAGCTTTCTAAACGCTATTAAACGATGACAATTGGATAACGTTTTTCAGACCTGTTACGAGAAATAACTACAAATGGCAGGGAATTTTTCTAGGGAATTCTTTTTACGACCAATACAGCTCTCAAAAATTGAGAAATCGTTTTTCAAGTATATGAAAATGAAGAATCTTTGTTTGTAAGATTATTTATTACCACTAAAAAGAAAGAAAAATAGGTAGGAAATTCTTTAAGGATAAAATATATTTTCTAAATAGATTTTTACAGTTTTCTAAACACAATTAAATGATGTAAAAATGGAGAATGCTCCTTTTTAAGATCTGTTACGAATCGAGAAAAAATTTCCGGGAATTTTTCACGGAAATATTTTTTTCGACCAATACAACTGTTTAAGCATGAGGAATCGTTTTTTTTTTTTATATGTAAATGAAGAACATTTGTTTTTAAAATTTTCTATTACCGATAATGAAAAAAAAAGGTAGGGAATTCATTATGGATAGACTGTATTGAAATCTATTTAGAGATTATAATCTGTAAATAGATTTCAATACAGTTTTGTAAACAATGTTAATATAAAAATGGAGAATGTTAATTTTTAAGATCCTCCGTTACGACCAATGACAAAAAATGGCAGGGAATTTTTCAGGGAAATTTTTTTCGTTCATTACAGCTCTTAAAACATGGATATGAATATGAAGAATCTTTGTTTTTAAAAAGATCTATTAATGCTAAAGAATTTCGAATTCATTAAGGATAAACCGTACTTTCTTAATAGATTTCAATGCAGCTTTCTAAAGACTATTGAACGATGTAAAAATGAAGTAATGTTACGAGTAATGATAGAAAAGGGCAGGGAATTTTTTAGGGAAATTTTTTTTATATCAAAATAGATCTCAAAACATGAGGAATCGTTTTTCTAGGGTATGAAAATGAAGAATCTATTACCGCTAAGGAGAAAGAAAAAAGTAGGAAATTCTTTGAGGATAAAATATATTTTGTAAATAGATTTCATTACAGCTTTCTAAACACTATTAAACGATGTAAAAATGGAGAATGTTCGTTTTTAAGATCTTCCGTTACGAGTAATGATCATTCCAGCTCCTAAAACATGAGGAATCGTTTTTGAGATTATCTATTACCGCTAAAGAGAAAAAGAGCGAATTCTAAAGGGATAAAATATACTTTCTAAATGGATTTCAATACAGCTTTCTAAATTCTATCAATCGATATAGAAATAGAGAATGTTCGTTTTTAAGAACTGTTACGAGTAATAACAAAAAATAGCAGGGAATTTTTCAGGGAATTTTTTTTTTCGATCAATACATGAAACATGAGTGTTTGTTTTTTTACGAGATGAAAATGAAGAATCTTTATTCTAAGATTATCTATTACCGCTAAAGAGAAAGAAAAAAGGTAGGGAATTCCTTAAGGATAAAATAAACTTTCTAAATAGATTTCAATGCAGCTATCTAAGCACCATTAAACGACGTAAAAAATGGAGAATGTTCGTTTTTAAGATCTTCCGTTAAAACGGCAGGGAATTTTTTTCAGGGAAATTCTTTTTTTCGATCATCCCAGCTCTTACAACATGAGGAATCGTTTTTCTACGATATAAAAATGAAGAATATTTGTTTCTAAGATTATCTATTGCCAGTAAAGAGAAAAAAAATAGGGAATTAATTAATGATAGAATATACTTTCCAAATATTTTTCTGAAAAATGGAAAAATTTAATTCTTAATATCTTCCGTTACCAGCAAAAGGATTTTTTTTTCGATCAATACAGCTTTTAAAACATGAGGAATCGTTTTTCTAGGATATGGAAATGAAGAATCTTTTTTCTAAGATTATCTATTGCCAGTAAAGAGAAAAAAAATAGGGAATTAATTAATGATAGAATATACTTTCCAAATATTTTTCTGAAAAATGGAAAAATTTAATTCTTAATATCTTCCGTTACCAGCAATGACAAAAAATGGAAGAGAATTTTTCAAGGATTTTTTTTTCGATCATTACAGCTTTTAAAACATGAGGAATCGTTTTTCTAGGATATGGAAATGAAGAATCTTTCTTTATTACCACTAAAGAAAATGAAAAAAAGATAGGAAATTCATTATGGATTAAATATACTTTCTAGATAGATTTCAATATCTTTCTTAACAGTATTAAAGGATGTAAAAATGGAGAATGTTTGTTTTGAAGATCTTTTGTCATGAGTGATGACAATATGGCAGGGAATTTTTCAGGGAAATTTTTTTGATCAATATGGCTCCTGAAACATGAATCGTATTTCTGGGATATGAAAATGAAGAATATTTGCTTTTAAGATTAATTATTGCCACTAAAGAGAAAGAAAAAGTGGGAGTAAAATTCTTCAGGGAAAAAATTATACGTTCTAAGTAATTTCAATAAAGCTTTCTAAACACTATTAAACGATGAAAAATGGAGAACGTTCGTTTTTAAGATCTGTTGCTCTTAAAAATTGATGAATCGTTTTTCTACGATATGAAAATGAAGAATCTTTGTTTTCAAGATTATCAATTACAAATAGAAAGAAAGATAAGTAGGAAATTCTTTAAGGATAAAATATACTTTCTAAATAGATTTCAATAGTTTTCTAAACGCTATTGAATAATGTAAAGATCGAGAATGTTCGTTTTTAAGATCTGTTACGAGTAATGACAAAAAATGGCCGTGAATTTTTCAGGGAATTTTTTTTCGACATGTTTTCTAGATTATGAAAATGAAGAATCTTTGTTTTTAAGATTATCTATTAACGCTAAAGAGAAAAAAAAGGTAGGGAATTCATTAAGGATAGAATATACTTTCTAAATAGATTTCTATACAGCTTTCTAAACAGTTAAACAATATGGAGAATCTTAATTTTTTAAACGGAGAATGTTAATTTTTAAGATCTTCCGTTACGACCAATGACAAAAAATGGCGGAATTTTTTTTAGGGAAATTCTTTGCTAAAGAAAAAGGAAAACAGGTAGGGAATTCATTAAGGATAAAATATACTTTCTAAATAGATTTTTAACAGTTTTCTAAACACTATTATACAATGTAAAAATGGAGAATGTTCGTTTTTAAGATCTCTCAAGAGCAATGACAAAAAATACCCGGGAATTTTTCAGGGAAATCTTTTTTTCGATCAATACAGCTCTTAAAACATGAGGAATCGTTTTTTTGATATGAAAATGAAGAATGTTTTTAAGTTTACCTATTACCGGTAAAGAGAAAAAAAGTAGGGAATATACTTTCCAAATAGATTTCAATAAAGCTTTCTAAACACTATTAAACAATATAAAAATGGAAAAATTTGATTTTTTAATATCTTCCGTTACCAGCAATGACAAAAAATGGCAGGGAATTTTTCAAGGGATTTTTTTTCGATCAATACAGCTTTTAAAACATGAGGAATCGTTTTTCTAGGATATGAAAATGAGGAAACTTTCTTTTTAAGATCTATTACCGCTAAAGAAAAAGATAAAAGGTAGGGAATTCATTAAGAATGAAATATACTTTCTAAATAGATTTCAATACAGCCTATTAATAGATATAAAAATTGAGATTGGTCGTTTTTAAGATCTTCCGTTACGAGTAATGACATAAAATGGCAGGGAATTTTTCAGGGACTTCTTTTTTTGATCAATACAGCTCCTGAAAAATGAGGAATCGTATTTCTAGGATATAAAACTGAAGAATATTTGCTTTTAATATTATCCATTTCCGCTAAAGAAAACGTGGTATTAGAATTCTTTTGGGAAAACAATTATACTTTCTAAATGGATTTCAATAAAGCTTTCTAAACAGTATTAACCGATGAAAAATGGAGAACGTTTGTTACAAGTAATGACAACAAATGGCCGGGAATTATTCAGGGAAATTTTTCTTACGATCAAAACAGCTCTTAAAATTGGGGAATCGTTTTTCTACGATATGAAAATGAAGTATCTTTGTTTTTAAGATTATGTATTACCACTAAAAAGAAAGAAAAATAGGTAGGAAATTCGTTAAAGATAAAAGAGAAAGAAAAAAAATAGGTAAATTCTTTAAGGATAAAATGTACTTTCTAAATAGATTTCAATACAATTTTCTAAACACTATTATATAGATGGAAAAATATTCGTTTTTAACATGTGTTACGAGAAATGACAAAAAATGGCCGGGAATTTTTCAGGGAAATTCTTTTTTCGATCAATACAGATCTTAAAACATGAGGAATCGTTTTTCTGCGATATGAAATCTTTGTTTTTAAGATTATCTAAAAAATAAAAAGGAAGTAGGGAATTAATTAAGTATAGAATATACTTTCTAAATAGATTTCAATATAAAAGTGGAAAATGTTAATTTTTAAGATCTTCCGTTACGACCAAATGGCAGGGAATTTTTCAGGGAATTTTTTTTCGATTAATACAGGTCTTAAAACACGAGGAATCGTTTTTCTACGATATGAAAATGAAGATTCTTTGTTTTTAAGATCTATTACTGCTAAAGAATAAGGAAAAAAGGTAGGGAATTCTTTGAGGATAAAATATACTTTGTAAATAGAATTCAACAGAGCTTTCTAAACACTATTAAATGATGTAAAGATAGAAAATGTTCGTTTTTGAGATCTTCCCTTACGAGTAATGACAAAAAACGGCAGGGAATTTTTCAGGGAAATTTTTTTTTCGATCATTCCAGTTCTTATAACATGAGGAGTCGTTTTAGTTGATATGAAAATGATTTTTTTTTTTGAGATTATCTATTACCGATAAAGAGAAAAAGCTGGGAAATTCTTTAGGGATAAAATATACTTTCCAAATAGATTTCAACACAGCTTTCTAAATGCTATTAAACGATATAGAAATAGGGAATGTTCGTTTTTAAGATCTTTTGTTACGAGTAATGACAAAAAATGGCAGAGAATTTTTCAGGGAAATGTGTTTTTCGATCAATACAAATCTTAAAATATAGTTTTTCTAGGATATAAGATTAAGAATATGTATTTTTAAGATTATCCACTACAGCTAAAGGATAAAATATACTTTCTAAATAAATTTCAATACAGTTTTCTAAACACTATTATACAATGTAAAAACGGAAAATCTTCGCTTTTGCAAGTAATGACAAAAAATGGCCGGGAGTTTTTCAGGAAAATTCTTTTTTCGATCAATACAGCTCTTAAAACATGAGGAATCTTTTTTCTAGGATATGAAAATGAAGAATCTTTCTTTTTAAGATCTATTACCGCTAAAGAAAAAGAAAAGATGGTAGGGAGTTCATTTAGGATAAAATATAATTCTAAATAGATTTCAGTATAGCTTTCTAAACAATTAAACAATGAAGAATAAAGAATGTTGGTTTTTAAGATCTGTTACGAATAATGACAAAAAACATTATGTATTTCCACTAAAGAGAAAGAAAAAAAGTAGGGAACCCTTTAAAATAAAATATACTTTGTAAATAGATTTCAGTACAGCTTTCTAAACACTATTAAACGATGTAAAAATGGAGAATGTTCGTTTTTAAGATCTTCCGTTAAGAGTAATGACAAAAAACGGCTGGGAATTTTTCAGGGAAAATTCTTTTGTCTTTTAAAACATGAGAAATTGTTTTTCTATGATAAGAAAATAATTTTTTTTTTTTGAGATTATCTATTCCCGCTAAAGAAAGAAAAAAAAGATTGGGAATTCTTTAGGGATAAAATACACTTTCTAAATAGATTTCAATACAGCTTTCGAAATGCTATTAAACGGTATGAAAATGGAGAATGTTCGTTTTTCAGATCTGTTACGACTAATGACATAAACTGGCAGGGAATTCATTTTTCTAGGATATTAAAATGAAGAATTTTTATTTCTAAGATTATATATTACCGCTAAAGAGAAAGAAAAAAAGGAAGTGAATTCTTTAAGGATAAAATATGCTATTAAGCGATGTAAAATTGGAAAATGTTCGTTTTTAAGATATAAGTAATGATAAAAAGGGCGGGATTTTTCATAAATTTTTTTTTTCGACCAATACAGTTCAAAACATGAATTGTTTTTCTATGATACGAAAATGGAGAATCTTTGTTTTTAAAATTATCTAATACTGCTAAAGAGAAAAAAAAGTAGGGAATTTACTAAGAATAGAATATACTTTCTAAATAGATTTCAATACAGCTTTCCGAACACTATTAAACAATATATAAATGGATAATGTTAATTTTTAAAAATGGCAGGGAAATTTTTTTTTATCAATACAGGAATCGTTTTTCGAGGACATGGAAATGAAGAATCTTGTTTTTAAGTAGATTTATTACTACTAAAGAAAAAGAAAAAAGGATAAAATATATTTTCTAAAAGATTTCAATACAGCTTTCTAAACATTGTTAAACGATATAGATATGGAGAATGTTCGTTTTTAAGATCTGTTACAAGTAATGACAAAAAATAGCAGGGAATTTTTCAGGGAAATTCTTTTTTCGATCAATACAGATCGTAAAACATAAGGAATCGTTTTACTAGGATATAAGCATGAAAAATCTATTTATCAGATTAACTATTGCCACTAAAGAGAAAGAAAAAAAGGTAGAAAATTCTTTAAGGATAAAATGTACTTTCTAAATAGATTTCAATATAGTTTTCAAAACACTATTTAAGATGTATTATGAGTTATGACAAAAAATGGCCGAGAAATTTTCAGAGAATTCTTCTTCCGATCAATACAGCTCCTAAAACATGAGGAATCGTCTTTCCAGAATATGAAAATGAAGAATCTTTGTTTTCAAGATTATCTATTATTATCTATTATCTATTATCTATTATACAATATAAAAATAGAGAATGTTAATTTTTAAGATCTTACGTTACCAGCAATGAAAAAAAATGGCAGGGAAATTTTCAGGAAAATTTTTTGAAACATGAGGAATCGTTTTTCTAAAACATGAAAATGAAGAATCTTTATTTTTAAGATCTATTACTCCTAAAGAAAAAAAAAAGGTAAGGAATTCATTAAGGATGTAATATACTTTGTGAATAGATTTCAATAAAGCTTTCTAAACACTATTAAACAATGCAAAAATGGAGAATGTTCGTTTTTACGATCATCTGTTACGAGTAATGAAATAAAAAATGGCAGGGAATTTTTCAGGGAAATTTTTTTTTCGATCATTCCAATTCTTAAAACATGAGGAATCGTTTTTCTATGATATGAAAATAAATAATCTTTTTTTTTATATTATCTATTACCGCTAAAGAGAAAAAAAGATATAGAGAATTCTTTAGGGATAAGATATACTTTCTAAATAGATTTCAATACAGCTTGCTAAATGCTATTAAAAGAAGAATGGAGAATGTTCGTTTTTAAGATCTTCGTTTACGAGTAATGACAAAAAATGGCAGGGAATTCTTCAGGGAAATTTTTTTTCGATCAATACAGCTCTTAAAACATGAGGAATCGTTTTTCTAGGATATGAAAATGAAGAATCTTTGTTTTTAAGAATGTCTATTACTGCTAAAGAAAAAGAAAAAAAGGTAGGGAATTCATTATGGATAAAATATATTTTCTAAATAATTTTCTAAACACTATTAAACGATGTAAAAATGGAGAATGTTCGTGATTAAGATCTGTTACAATTAATGACAAAAAATAGGGAATTTTTCAGGGAAATTTTTTTTCGACAAATCTAGCTCTTAAAACATGAGGAATCGTTTTTCTAGGATATGAAAATGAAGAATCTCTGTTTCTAAGATTATCTATTACCGGTAAAGAGAAAAAAAAAAGCAGGGAATTAAGGATCGAATATACTTACTGAACACTAATAAACAATACAAGGAAAATGTTAATTTGTAAGATCTTCCATCACGAGCAATAACAATAAATGGCACGGAATTTTTCAAGGAAATTTTTTTCGATCATCCCTGCTCTTAAAACATGAGGAATCGTTTTTTTATGATTAAAAATATGAAGAATCTGTTTTTAAGAAGACCTATTACTGCGAAAGAAAAAGGAAAAAAGGTAGGTAATTCATTAAGGATAAAATAAACTTTCTAAATAAATTTCAATACAGCTTTCTAAACAATATCAAACGATACAAAAATGGAGAATGTTCGTTTTTAAGATCTGTTACAAGTAATGACCAAAAATGGCAGGGAATTTTTCAGGGAATTTTTTTCGATCATGAGGAATCGTTTTTCTAGGATATAAGATTAAGAATTTGTATTTTTAAGATTATCTATTACAGCTAAAGAGAAAGAAAAAAAGAAAGGAAATTCCTTAAATATAAAATATACTTTCTAAATAGATTCCAATACAGTTTTTTAAACACTGTTATACGATGTAAAAATGGAGAATCTTCGTTTTTTAAGATCTCTTACGAGTAATGACAAAAAATGGCCGGGAATATGTCAAGGATTTTTTTTTTCGATCAATAAAACTCTTAAAACATGAGGAATCGTTTTTCTTGGATATGAAAATCATGAATCTTTATTAATAAGATTTTCTATTGCCGGTAAAGAGAAAAAAAAGTAGGGAATTAATTAAGGATAGAATAAACTTTCTAAATATATTTCAATACAACTTTCTAAACACTATTAAATAATATAAAAATGGAAAATGTTAATTTCTAAGTTCTTCCATTACGAATAATGGCAAAAAATGGCAGAGAATATTTAAGGGAAATTTTTTTTTGATCAATACATCTCTTTCTAGCATGAAGAATCTGCATTTCTAAGATTATCTATTACCATTAAAGAGAAAGAAAAAAAGGTAGGAAAGTCTTTAAGGATAAAATGTACTTTCTAAATAGATTTCAATTTAGTTTTCTAAACACTATTATATGATGTATAAATGGAAAATGTTCTTTTTTTTAAGATGTGTTAAGATTAATGACAAAAAATGGCAGGGAATTTTTCAGATAAATTTTTTTTCGAGGAATCATTTTTCTAGGATATGAAAATGGAGAATCTTTGTTTTTAAGATTATCCATTACCGCTAAAGGGGGAAAAAAGTAGGTAATTAATTAAGGATGAAATATATTTTCTAAATAGATTTCAATACAGCTTTCTAAACACTGTTAAACGATGTAAAAATGGAGAATGTTCGTTCTAAAGATCTGTTACGAGTAATGACAAAAAAATGGCAGGGAATTTTTCAGATAAATTTTTTTTCGAGGAATCATTTTTCTAGGATATGAAAATGGAGAACCTTTGTTTTTAAAATTATCCATTACCGCTAAAGTAGGGAATTAATTAAGGATGAAATATATTTTCTAAATAGATTTCAATACAGCTTTCTAAACACTGTTAAATGATGTAAAAATGGAGAATCTTCATTTTAAAGATCTGTTACGAGTAATGACAAAAAAATGGCAGGGAATTTTTCAAGGAAATATTTTTTCCAATCAATCCAGATCTTAAAAAACGAGGAATCGTTAGTAATCGTTTTTCTTGAATATGAAAATGAAGAATCTTTGTTTTTAAGAAGATCTATTACTCCTAAAGAAAAAGAAAAAAAGGTATGGAATTCATTAAGGATAGAATATACTTTCCGAATAGAAAATGGAAAATGGAAAATGTCGTTTTTAAGATCTGTTACGAGTAATGACAAAAAATGGCAGGGAATTTTTAAGAGAAATATATTTTTCGATCAATACAGGTCTTCAAACAGGAGAAATCGTTTTTCTAGAATATAAGATTAAGAATCTCTATTTTCAAGAAAAAAAGGTAGGAAACTCTTTAAGGATAAAGTATACTTTCTAAATTGATTTCAATACAGTTTTCTAAACACTATTACAAGATGTAAAAATGTAGAATGTTCGTTTTTAAGATCTCTTACAAGTAATGACAAAAAATGGCTGGGAATTTTTCAGGGATTTTTTTTTCGATCAATATAGCACTTAAAACATGAGGAATCATTTTTCTTGGATATGAAAATGAAGTATCCTTTACCGGTAAAGAGAAAAAAAAAGTAGGGAATTAATTAGGGATAGGATATACTTTCTAAATAGATTTCAATACAGCTTTCTAAATACAATTAGATACTACTGAACCATATTAATAAAGAATATTCTTTTTTAGGATCTGTTACGAGGCATGACAAAAATGGCAGGGAATTTTCAGGGAAATTTTTTTTCAAACATGAGGAATCGTTTGTTTGTTTTTAAGATTACCGCTAAAGAGAAAAAAAGGTTAGGGAATTCATTAAGGATAGAATATACTTTCTAAATAGATTTCAGCACAGCTCTCTTAACAGTTAAACAATATATAAATAGAGAATATAAATTTTCAAGATCTTCCGTTACGACCAATGACAATAAATGGCACGGAATTTTTCAGGGAATTTTTTTTCGATCAATATAGCTCAAACATGAGGAATCGTTTTTCTTGGATATGAAAATGAAGAATCTTTGTTTTTAAGATCTATTACTGCTAAAGAAAAGGAAAAAAGCTAGGGAATTCATTAAGGATAAAACGTACTTTTTAAATAGATTTCAATATTAAACGTTGTAAAATAGAGAATGTTCGTTTTTAAAATCTTCTGTTACGAGTAATGACAAAAAATGGCCGGAAATTTTTTAGGGAATTTTTTTTTCTATCAAAATAGATCTTAAAACATGAGGAATCCTTTTTTTAGGATATGAAAATGAAGTATCATTGTTTTTAATATTATCTAAAGAGAAAAAAAAAGTAGGGAATTCCTTAAGGATAGAATATACTTTGTAAATAAATTTTAATACAGCTTTCTAAACACTATTGAACGATGTAAAAATGGAAAATGTTCGTTTTTAAGATCTTCCGTTACGAATAATGACAAAACACGGTAGGGAATTTTTCAGGGAAATTTTTCTTGCGATTTCTTTTTGAGATTATGTATTACCGCTAAAGAGAAAAAAAAGAGAGGGAATTCTTTAGGGATAAATTATACATTCTAAGTAGATTTCAATAGAGCTTTCTAAATGCTATCAAACGATGTAGAAATGGATAATGTTCGTTTATAAGATCTGCTACGAGTTATGACAAAAAAAAAAAATGGCAGGGAATTTTTCAGGGAAATTTTTTTTTTTCGATCTATACAGCTCTTAAAACATGAGGAATCGTTTTTCTTTGATATGAAAATGAAGAATATTTGTTTTTAAGATTACTATTACCGGTAAAGAGAAACAAAAAGTAGGGAATTAATTATGGATAGAATATACTTTATAAGTAGATTTCAATACAACTTTCTAAGCTGTTAAACGATGTAAAAATGGAGGATATTCGTTTTTAAGATCTTCGTTTACGAGTAATGACAAAAAATAGCAGGGAAATTTTCAAGGAAATTTTTTTTCGATCAATACAGCTATTAAAACATGAGGAATCGTTTTTCTAGGATATGAAAATGAAGAATCTTTGTTTTTAAGAATATCTATTACTGCTAAAGAAAAAGAAAAAAAGGTAAGGAATCCTTTAAGGATAAAATATGATTTCTAAATAGATTTCAATACAGCTTTGTAAACACTATTAAACTATGTAAAAATGGTGAATGTTCTTTTTAAGATCTGTTATGAGTAATGACAAAAAATGGCAGGGAATTTTCAGGGAATTTTTTTTTTTTTCGATCAATGCGGATCTTCAAACATGAGGAATCGTTTTTCTAGGATATAAGATTGAAGAATCGGTATTTCTGAGATTATCTTTTACCACTAAAGAGAAAGAAAATAAGGATAAAATGTACTTTCTAAATAGATTTCAATACAGTTTTCTATTATTATCGTTTTTAAGATGTGTTATGAGTAATGACATGAAATGGCCGAGAATTTTTTAGGGAAATTTTTTTTCGATCAAACCAGCTCTTAAATATGAGGAATCGTTTTTCTAGGACAAGAAAATTAAGAATGTTTTCAAAAGAGAAAAGAAAAAAAAGTTTTTCTATATGAAAATGAATTATCTTTTTTTTGAGATTATCTATTACCGCTAAAGAGAAAAAAAGATATAGGGAATTCCTTAGGGATAAAATATACTTTCCAAATAGATTTCAATACAGCTTTTTAAACACTATTAAACAATATAGAAATAATGTTAATTTTTAAGATCTTCCGTTTCCAGCAATGACCAAAAAAATGGCAGGGAATTTTTCAGGGAACTATTTTTTTCGATTTTACAACTCTTAAAACATGAGAAATCGTTTTTCTAGGACATGAAAATGAAGAATATTTATTTTCAAGATGATCTATTACCCTTAAATAAAAAGAAAAAAAGGTTGTGAATTCATTAAGGATGAAATATACTTTCTAAATTGATTTCAATACAGTTTTCTAAACACTATTAAACGATGTAAAAATGGAGAATGTTCGTTTTTAAGATCTGTTACGAATAATTACAAAAAATGGCAGGGAATTTTTCAGGGAAATTTTTTTTTTGATCATGCCAGCTCTTAAAACATGAGGTATCATTTTTCTATGATTAATAAAACGAAGAATATTTGATTTTAAGATTATCTATTGCCACTAAAGAGAAAGCAAAATTCTTTAGGGATGAAATTATACTAAGTAGATTTCAATAAAGCTTTCTAAACGCTCTTAAACGATGACAATTGGATAACGTTTTCCAGACCTGTTACGAGAAATAACCACAAATGGCATGGAATTTTTCTAGGGAATTTTTTTTACCACCAATACAGCTCTCAAAAATTGAGAAATCGTTTTTCAAGTATATGAAAATGAAGAATCTTTGTAAGATTATTTATTCCCACTAAAAAGAAAGAAAAATAGGTAGGAAATTCTTTAAGGATGATGTAAAAATGGAGAATGCTCCTTTTTAAGATCTATTACGAATCGAGAAAAAATTTCCGGGAATTTTTCACGGAAATATTTTTTTCGACCAATACAACTGTTTAAGCTTGAGGAATCGTTTTTTTTTTTTTTATATGTAAATGAAGAACATTTGTTTTTAAAATTTTCTATTACCGATAATGAAAAAAAAGGTAGGGAATTCATTATGGATAGACTGTATTGAAATCTATTTACAGATTATAATCTGTAAATAGATTTCAATACAGTTTTCTAAACAATGTTAATATAAAAATGGAGAATGTTAATTTTTAAGATCCTCCGTTACGACCAATGACAAAAAATGGCAGGGAATTTTTCAGGGAAATTTTTTTCGTTCATTACAGCTCTTAAAACATGGATATGAATATGAAGAATCTTTGTTTTTAAAAAGATCTATTAATGCTAAAGAATTTCGAATTCATTAAGGATAAACCGTACTTTCTTAATAGATTTCAATGCAGCTTTCTAAAGACTATTGAACGATTTAAAAATGAAGTAATGTTACGAGTAATGATAGAAAAGGGCAGGGAATTTTTTAGGGAAATTTTTTTTTATATCAAAATAGATCTCAAAACATGAGGAATCGTTTTTCTAGGGTATGAAAATGAAGAATCTATTACCGCTAAGGAGAAAGAAAAAAGGAAATTCTTTGAGGATAAAATATATTTTGTAAATAGATTTCATTACAGCTTTCTAAACACTATTAAACGATGCAAAAATGGAGAATGTTCGTTTTTAAGATCTTCCGTTACGAGTAATGATCATTCCGGCTCCTAAAACATGAGGAATCGTTTTTCTATGATACAAAAATGAATAATCTTTTTTTTTGAGATTATCTATTACCGCTAAAGAGAAAAAGAGCGAATTCTAAAGGGATAAAATATACTTTCTAAATGGATTTCAATACAGCTTTCTAAATACTATCAATCGATATAGAAATAGAGAATGTTCGTTTTTAAGAACTGTTACGAATAATAACAAAAAATAGCAGGGAATTTTTCAGGGAATTTTTTTTTTTCGATCAATACATGAAACATGAGTGTTTGTTTTTTTACGAGATGAAAATGAAGAATCTTTATTCTAAGATTATCTATTACCGCTAAAGAGAAAGAAAAAAAGGTAGGGAATTCCTTAAGGATAAAATAAACTTTCTAAATAGATTTCAATGCAGCTATCTAAGCACCATTAAAGATAAAAAATGGAGAATGTTCGTTTTTAGATCTTCGTTAAAAGGCAGGGAATTTTTTCAGGAAATTTTTTTTTTCGATCATCCAGCTCTTAAACATGAGGAATCGTTTTTCTACGATATAAAAATGAAGAATTTGTTTCTAAGATTATCTATTGCCAGTAAAGAGAAAAAAAATAGGAATTTTAATGATAAAATAATTACTTTCCAAATATTTTGAAAAATGGAAAATTTAATTCTTAATATCTTGTTACCAGAATGACAAAAAATGGAAGAGAATTTTCAGGATTTTTTTTCGATCATTACAGCTTTTAAAACATGAGGAATCGTTTTTCTAGATATGAAAATGAAGAATCTTTTTTTTATTACACTAAAGAAAAGAAAAAAAGATAGGAAATTCATTATGGATTAATAACTTTCTAATTAATTAATATTTTTTAACGTATTAAAATGAAAAATGAGGAATTTTCAAGGAATTTTTTCGATCAAACATGAGAAACATGAGAATGTTTTTTTAGATTGAAAATGAATCTTTTTTAGATTATCTATTCCGCAAAGAGAAAAAAAAGGTAGGAATTCTTTAGGGATAAATAATAAATTTTCAAATACTATTTATACAATACAAAGTAAAAAATGATAAGCTTTCTAAAACAGTAATACAAATGGGAAAATTTTTCAGGAAATTTTTTTTGCTTCCGTACACAATGAAAAATGGGAATTTTTTTTTAGGATTCTTTGCTAAAGAAAAGAAAAGGTAGGGAATTCATTATAAATGATTTCAATTTTCAGTTTCTAAACACTTAAACAATTAAAATGGAAATGTTTTTTTTAAGATTCTCACGAGCAATGACAAAAAAATGGCAGGGAATTTTTCAGGGAATTTTTTTTCGATCAATACAGCTCTTAAAACATGAAGAATGTTTTTTTGATATGAAAATGAAGAATTTTTTAAGTTACTATTACCGGTAAAGAGAAAAAAAGTAGGGAAATCTTTGCAAAATAATTTCAATAAAGCTTTAAACACTATTAAACATTATAAAAATGAAGAATTGTTTTTAAATCTTCGTTACAGCATGACAAAAATGGCAGGGAATTTTTCAGGGAATTTTTTTTCGATCATACAGCTTAAAACATGAGGAATCGTTTTTCTAGGATATGAAATAAAGAATTTTTTTTAAGATTATATACGCTAAAAAAAAGAAAAAAGGTTGGGAATTCATTAAGGATAAAATATACTTTCTAAATAGATTTCAATATTACTGTTAAAATAGAGAATGTTGTTTTGAAGATCTTTGTAGAGTAATGA
Source organism: Panulirus ornatus (assembly GCF_036320965.1). Classification (NCBI taxonomy): domain Eukaryota; kingdom Metazoa; phylum Arthropoda; class Malacostraca; order Decapoda; family Palinuridae; genus Panulirus; species Panulirus ornatus. Next base: position 5,877,588 of record NC_092277.1, on the reverse strand, counting down.
CAAAAATGGCAGGGAATTTTCAGGAAATTTTTTTATCAATAATGTCTTAAACATGGAATCGTTTTTTGGATATGAAAATGAAGAATATTTGTTTTAAGATTATTATTCCACTAAAGAGAAAGAAAAAGGAGTAAATTCTAGGAAAAATATACTTTCTAAATAGATTTCAATACAGCTTTCTAAACACTATTAACGATGTAAAAATGGAGAAGTTCGTTTTTAAGATCTGTTTCCTTAAATAATGAGAAAAATCGTTTTTTTCTACAGATATGAAAATGAAATCTTTGTTTTAAGATTATCATTACAAAGAAAAGAAAATAAGTAGGAAATTCTTTAAGGATAAAATATACTTTCTAAATAGATTTCAATAGCTTTTCTAAAGCTATTGAATAATGAAATGAGAATGTTCGTTTTTAAGATCTGTTACGAGTAATGACAAAAAATGGCAGGAATTTTTCAGGGAATTTTTTTTTCACTAAAATGTTTTCTAGATATGAAAATGAAGAATCTTTTTTTAAGATTATCTATTAACCCTAAAGAGAAAAAAAGGTAGGGAATTCTTAGGATAAATTACTTTCTAAATAGATTCATACAGCTTTCTAAACATGTTAAAATATGGAGAATGTCTTTAATTTGTTAACGGAGCAATGCGTTAATTTTAGAAATTTTTCCTTACGACCAATCAAAAATGGGGAATTTTTTTAGGAATTTTTCTAAAGAAAAAGAAACGTTTAGGGAATATACATAAGGAAAAATATACTTTCTAAATAGATTTCAATAGTTTTCTAAACACTATTATATGATGTATAAATGGAAAATGTTTTTTTAAGAGTGTTACGAGGAATGACAAAAAATGGCCGTTTTTCAGGGAAATTTTTTTTTCGATCATCATGAGAAATCGTTTTTAAGATTATCTATTACCACTAAAGAAAAAAAAAAGGTAGGGAATTCATTAACTATAGAATATACTTTCTAAATAGATTTTAATACAGCTTTCTAAACACTGTCAAAATATAAAAATGGAGAATGTTAATTTTTAAGATCTTCCGTTACGACCAATGACAAAATATGGTAAGGAATTTTTCAGGGAAATGAGGAATCGTTTTTCTTGGATATGAAAATGAAGAATCTTTGTTTTCAAGATCTAAAGAAAAAGGAAAAAAGGAAAAAATGGAGAATGTTCGTTTTTAAGATCTGTTACGAGTAATGAGAAAAAATGGCAGGGAATTTCTCAGGGAAATTTATTTTTCTATTAAAATAGATCTTAAAGAATGAGGAATTGTTTTTCTAGTATATGAAAATGAAGAATCTGTTTTTAAGATAATCTATTACCGCTAAGGAGAAAGAAAAAATATAGGGAATTCTTTAAGGATAAAACATACTTTGTAAATAGATTTCAATACAGCTTTCTGAGCACTATTAAACGATGTAAAAATGGAGAATGTTCGTTTCTAAGATCTTCCGTTACCAGTAAGGACAAAAATCGGCAGGGAATTTTTCAGGGAAATTATTTTTTCGGTCATTCGAGCTCTTAAAACATGAGGAATCGTTTTTCGATATGAAAATGAATAATCTTTTTTTTTTGAGTATGTATTATCGCTAAAGAGAAGAAAAGATAAAATATACTTTCTCAATAGATTTCTATACAGCTTTCTAAATGCTATTCAACGATATAGAAATGGAGAATGTTCCCTTTTAAGATCTGTTACGGGTAATGACAAAAAATGGCAGGGAATTTTTCAGGGAAATATTTTTTCCGATCAATACACATCTTAAAACATGAAGATTCGTTTTTCTAGAATATGAACATGAGTCTTTATTTCTAAAGTTATCTATTACCGCTACTTGCTAAGTAGATTTCAATACAGCTATCTAAACAGTATTAAACGATAGGCTTGAGGGCGGGGGTCTGATCTGTGTGAAAGCGAAGGGATGATGTGCTTGAAGAAGAGGGTGCATGAAGGCGTGCATGAAGGCGTGTCTGATATATTTAAAGGCGCTTAAAATCTAGGGTCTGTTGGGATGTGTGGGCTTGAAGGCAAGGGTGTGATTTGCCTGAAGGCGATATTCTGATGAGCATGAAGGCGAGAGTCTAATGGGCTGGAGGGTGGGGTCTGTTGGGCTTGAAGGTGAGGATCTGATGTGTATGAAGGCGAGGTGCTGATGTGCTTTAAGGGTTTGATGACGGGGGTTTGATGGGCTTGAAGGTGATGATCTGAGTTACTTCAAGGAGAGGGTCTCAAGGGTTTAAATGCGAGGATCTGATGGGCTTGAAGGCGAGGATCTTGTGGCCTTTAGGGCGAGAGTCTAACGGGCTTGAGTGCGAGGTTCTATTGGGCTTGAAGGTGAGGGTCTGATGGGTGTGAAGGAGAGGGGCTGATCGCTTGAAGGCGAGGTACTGATGGGCTTAAAGGCGAGGATCTGATGGGGTTGAAGGCTAGGATCTGATTTGCTTCAAGGCAAAGGGCTGATGGGCTTGAAGGCGAGGGTCTGATGGATGTGAATGCGAGGGGCTGATGGGCTTGAAGGCGATAATCTGATGAGCATGAAAGCGAGGGCTTGAGGGCGAGGATCTGAATGAAAGAAGAGGCATCGGTGCCTGAAGGTGTAAATGCGAGGGGCTGATGGGCTTGAAGGCGAGAGTCTGATGGATGTGAATACGTGGGGCTGATGGGCTTGAAGGCGAACAACTGATGGGCTTGTAGCCGAGCGTCTGATGGGCTTGAAGGCGAGTTGTCTTGAAAGAGTGGCTATAATGCGCTTGAAGGCGAGGGTTTGATGGGCAGAATTGAAGGTCTGTTGTTTAAAGGCGAGTGCCTGATGGGCAGAATTGAAGGTCTGTTGGGATTGAATTCGAATGTCTGATGTGCTTGAAGGCATGGGTCTAATGGGCTTGAAGGCGTTGGTGAAAATTGTTTGAAGGCGTGTGTCTGTTGGACTGAAGGCGAGGATCTGGTGGGCTTTAGGGCGAGAGTCTGATGGGCTTGAGGGCGAGAGTCTATTGGGTTTGAAGGTAGGGCGAGGTGCAGATGTGCGATGTGCTTGAAGGCGAGGGCCTGATGGGCTTGAAGACAAGGGTTTGATGGGCTTGAAAGCAAGGGTTTGATAGCTTGACGGTCTCATGGGACTGAAGGCGAGGATCTGATTTGCTTCAAGGCGCGGGTCTGATGGGTTTGATGGCAGCGGTCTTATGGGCTTGATGGCGGCGGTCGGATGGGCTTGAAGGCAAGGGCCTGATCGGTGTAAATGCGAGGGGCTGATGGGCTTGAAGGCGAGAGTCTGATGGATGTGAATGCGAGGGGCTGATGGGCTTGAAGGCGATAATCTGATGAGCATGAAAGCGAGGGTTTGATGGACTTGAAGGCGAGGGTCTCAAGGGCTTGAAGGCGAGGGTCTCAAGGGCTGGAAGGAGAGGGTCTGAGGGACTTGACGGCGATCGTCTGATGTCCTTGAAGAAGAGGGTCTTATTGAAAATGGAGAGGGTGTGATGGGCTTGAAGGCGAGGGTCTGATGGGCTTGAAGCAGATGTCTGATGGGCATGAAGGCGAGGGTGTCATGGGCTTGAACGTGAGGCAAGAGCCTGATGTTCTTGAAAGTGAAGGACTGATGGGCTTGAAGGCATTGGCTTAATGGGCTTTATAGCGAAGGTCTGATGGAATTCAAGACGAGGGTTTGAAGACTAGGGTCTGATGGGCTTGATGGCGAGTGTCTGATGAGTTTAAAGGCGAGGGTCTTTTGGGCTTGAAGGCGAGGGTATGATGGGCTAAAAGGTGTGGGACTGATAGAATTGAAGGTCTGGGTGTGATGGCCTTGAAGGCGAGGGTCTGATGGGCTTGAAGGTGAGGTCCTAAGGGGCTTCAAGTTTAGGGCCTGATGGGCTTAAAGACGAGGGTTTGATGGGCTTGAAGGCGAGAGTCTGATGGGCTTGATTTTAAGTGTCTGATGGGCTTGAGCCCTATGTTCTGATGTGTTTGAAGGCCAGGGTTTGATGGACTGGAAGAGGAGGATCTGGTCTGATGGGGTTAAATGCGAGGGTCTGAAGGGCTTTAAGGCCAGGTTGTGAAGGCGAGGGTCAGTTGGGCTTGAAGGCAAGGGTCTGGTACCCACCAGAGGTAAGGTGTCTGATGAATTTGAAGGTGATGATCTGATGGGCTTGAAGGCTAGTGTCTAATGGACTTGAAGGCGAGTGTCTCAGGGGCTTGAAGACGAGGATCTGATGGGTTTTAGAGCGAGGATGTGATTGGCTTAAAGGCGAGGGTTTAAAGGGCTTAAAGGCTTGGAGAGGATTCTATTGGGCATGAAGTCGATGGGTTTGATGTCGATGGTCTGATGGGTTTCAAAGAAAAGATCTGATGGGCTTGAAGGCGAGGGTCTGAAGGGCCTGAAGGAGAAGGTCTGATGGGCATGAAGGCGAATGTGTCATGGCCTTGATGGTAAGGATCTGATAGGCTTAAAGGCGAGGGCTTGATAGGTTTCATGGCGAATGTCTACTGGGATTCAAAGCGAGAGTCTGATGGGTTTGAAGGCTAGGGTCTGAAGGGCTTGAAGTCGAGGATCTATTAGGCTTAAGTTTGGAGGTCTGAAGGAAAGGGTCCGATGGGCTTGAAGGCTAGGTCTGATGGGGTGAAAGGCGTGGGTGATAGGATCGAAAGCGAGGGTCTGATGGGCTTGAAGGCGAGGGTGTGATGGGCTTGTAGGTGAGGGTCTAAGAGGCTTAAATTTGAGGGTCTGATGAGTTTGGTGGAAAGGGTCCGATGGGCTTGAAGGAGGGGGTTTGATGGGTTTGAAGGCGAGGGTCTGATGGGCTGAAAGGCGTGGAAATGATAGGACTGATAGGGAAGGGTCCGATGAAAGGCCCTTGGAGGCGAGGTACTGAAGTTCTTCAAGGCCAGGGCATGATGGGCTTAAAGACTAGGGTCTGATGGGCTTGAAGGCAAGAGTGTGATTGGCTTGATTTTGAGTGTCTGATGAGCATGAACCCAGGGTTTGATAGGCTTCAAGGGGAAGGGTCTGACGGGATTAAAGGCGAGGGTCTGATTGGTTTGAAGACGACGGTATGATGGACTTGAAAGGCAAGGGTCTGATGGGCATGAAGGCGAGGTGTCTGATGAGTTTGAAGGCGTGGGTCTGATCGAATTGATGGTGAAGATCTAATGGGTTTGAAGGCGAGTGTCTCATGGCTATGAAGGCGAGTGTCTGTTGTCCTTGAAATCGACGGTCTGATGGGCTTGAAATCGAGGGTGTGATGCACTTGAAGGCGTGTGTCTGATCTGCTTAAAGGCCACGACCTGATGGGCTTGAAAGCGAGGGTCTAATGGAATTGAAATCGAATGTCTGATGGGCTTGAAGGCGAGGTCGTGATGTGCTTGAAGGCACAGGTCTTATGGGCCTGAAGTCGAGGATCTGATTTGCTTCAAGGCAAGGGTCTGATGGGAAAGTCTCATGGGCGAGGGTCATATGAGGATGAAGGAAATGTCATCGGTACTTGAAGGTAAGAGTCTAATGTGCCTGAAGGCAAGCGCCTGATGGGCTTGAAGGCGAGGTGTCTGATAAGCTTGAAACCGTGGGTCTAATGGGCTTGAAAGGCGAAAGTCTGATGTGGTTGAAGAGGGTGTGATGTGCGTGAAGGCTTGTGTTTGATATGCTTAAATGCAAGCGAGGGTTTTTGGGATTGAATTCGAATGTCTATTGGGCTTGAAGGCGAGGGTCTGATAGGCTTGAAGGCGAAGGTGTGATTTGCTTGAAGGCTTGGGTATGAAATTGAAGGCAAGGATCTGGTTGGCTTTAGGGCGAGGGTCTGATGGGCCTGAGGGCTTGGGTCTCTTGGGCTTGAACGTGAGGGTCTGATGGATTTGAAGGTGAGGGGCTGATGGGCTTGAAGGCGCTGGGCTTGAAGGGGAGAGTCATATGAGGATGAAGGAAATGTCATCGGTACTTGAAGGTTAGAGTATAATGTGCTTGAAGGTGAGCGTCTCATGGGCCAGAAGACGAGGATCTGATTTGCTTCAAGGCTTGGGTCTGATTGGCTAAAAGGGTCCATCAGACCCTTGAAAGCAAGGGTCTGATGGACTTGAAGGCGAATGTCTCCGTGACTTGAAGACGAGGGTGTGATGGTCTTGATGGAGAGGTTCTCAAGGGCTTGAAGGAAATGGTCTGATGGGCTTGAAGGAGAGGGTCTTACTGGGCTGAAGGCTAGGGTATGATGGGTTTGAAGTCGATTTTCTGATGGGTTTCAAGGAAAAGATCTGATGGCCTTGAAAACTAGGGTCCGATGGGCATGAAGGGGAGGGTGTCATGGGCTTGAAGGTGAGGATCTGATGGGCTTAAAGGTGAGGGCCTGATGATCTTGAAAGCGAAGTTCTGTTGGGTTTGAAGGCGGTGGCCTGGTGGGTTTCGTGGCGAAGCTCTGATTGGATTGAAGGCGATGTTCTGATGGGGTTGGAGGTAAGGGTCTTATGGGTGTGAAGGAAAGTATTTTAATGGGCATGAAGGCGAAGGTCTGATGGGTTTGAAAGCGATGGTATGATGGGCTTGATGGTGAAGGTTTGATGGGCTGGAGGGCGAGGGTCTGTTGTTCTTGAAATCGATGTTCTAATGGGCATGAATTTGAGGGTCTCACGGGCTTGAAGTCGAGGGTCTGATGCACTTGAAGGCGAGGGCCAGATGGGCTTGAAAGTGAGGGTCTGATTGGGTTGAAATCGAATGTGTGATGGGCTTAAAGGCGAGGGTCTGATGGGCTTGAAGGAGAGAGTGTGATGTGCTCGAAGGCAAGGGTCTGATGGGCTTGAATGCGAGGATCTGGTGGGCTTTAGGGCGAGGGTCTGATGGGCTTGAAGGCGATGATCTGATGGACTTGAAGGCAATTGTCTCAGGGGATTGAAGACGAGGATCTGATGGGCCTCAAGGCGAGGGCGTGATGGGCTTGAAGGTGAGGGCCTGATGGGCTGGAAGGAGAGGGTCTTATAGGACATGAAGATGAGGGTATGATGTTTTTGAAATCGATGGTCTAATGTTTTTCATTGAAAGGATATGATGGTCTTGAAGGCGAGGGTCTTATTGGGCATGAAGGTGAGGGTATGATGAGTTTGAAGCCGATGGTCTGATGGGTTTGAAGGAAAGGCTATGATGGGCTTAAAGGCGAATGGTGTGATGGGCTTGAAGGTGAGGGTTTCATGGGCTTGAATGTGAGGATCTAATGGGCCTGATGATCTTGAAAGCCAAGAACTGATGGGCTTGAAGGCAAGGGCTTGATGGGTTTCATGGCAAAGGTCTGATGAGATTCTAGGCGAATGTCTAATGGGTTAGAATGCCAGCTCTCATGGACTTAAAGGCGAGTGTCTAATGGGGTTGATGGTGAGGTTCTGATGAGTTTGAATGCATGGGTTTGATTGGCTTGAAGGCGAGGGTCTGATGGGCTAAAAGGTGTGGGAGTGATATGCTTGAGCGAGAGGGTTTGATATGTTTAAAGGTTAGGGTCTGATGGGCTTGAAGGCCTGGGTTTGATGGCCTTATAAGTTAGGGTCTGATGGGCTTGAAGGCGAGGTCCTGAGGGGGTTCAAGGCTAGGGACTGATGGGCTTGAAGATGAGTGTCAGATGGGCTTGAAGGCTAGAGCTTGATGGGCTTGATTTTGAGTGTCTGATGGGTTTGATCCCCATGTTCTGATGGGCTTGAAGGCCAGGGTTTGATGGGCTTCAAGGCATGGGTCTGATGTGCTGGAAGGGGAGGGTCTGATGAGCTTGAAGGTGTGGGTCTGATGGGCTTAAAGGAGAGGGTCTCACTGGTCATGAAAGCGTGGGTCTTTTGGGTTTGAAGGCGATGGTCTGATGGGCTTGAAGGCGAGGTGTCTGATCAGCTTGCAAGCGTGGGTCAAATAGCCTTGAAGGTGGGTGTGATAGGTATGAAGGCGTGTGTCTGATATACTTAAAGGCGAGGGACTGATGGGCTCAAAAGCGAGTGTCTCGGGATTCAATTCGAATATATGATGGGCTTGAAAGCGAGGGTCTGATGGGCTTAAATTTGAGGGTCTGATGAGCTTGATGGCGAGGGTCTGATGGGCTAAAAGATGTGGGACTGATAGGATTGAAGGCGAGGGTCTGATGGGCTTGAAGGTTAGGGTGTGATGGGCTTAAATGTGAGGGTCTGATTGGCTTGAAGGCCTGAGTCTGATGGACATGAAGGCGAGGTTCTGATGGTATTGAAGTCGAGGTATTGAGGTTCTTTAAGGCCAGGGCATGATGGGCTTGAAGGCGAAGATCTGGTGGGCTTTAGGGCGAGAGTCTGATGGGCTTGAAGGCGTCTGCTGGGCTTGGAGGCGAGGGTCTGATGAGTGTGAAGGCGAAGTGCTGATGTGCTTGAAGGCGAGGATCTGATGGGCTTGAAGGCGAAAGTCTCAATGGGCTTGAAGCCGAGGGTCTGATGGGCTGGAAGGCGAGGATCTGATGGGCTTCAAGGTCAGTTTCTGATGGGCTTGACGGCAAAAGTCTCAAGGGCTTGAAGGCGAGGGTTTAATAGGCTTGATGGCGAGGATCTTGTGGGATTTAGGGCGAAAGTCTGATGGGCTTGAGGGGGAGGCCTGAGTCTGATGGCCATGAAGCCGAGGTTCTGATGGGAGTGAATGCGAGTTACTGAGGTTCTTCAATGCCAGGGCATGATGGGCTTGAAGACGAGTGTCTGATGGGCTTGAAGGTGAGAGTCTGATTTGCTTGAACCCGATGTTCTGATGGGTTTGAAGACCAGGGTTTGATGGGCTTCAAGCCAACGGTGTGATGGGCTGGAGGAGAGGGGGGTGGGGTGATCTGATGGTCTTGAAGGCGAGGGTCTGTTGGGATTGAAGTCGAATGTCTGAAGGGCTTGAAGGCGAGGGTCTGATGGGCGTGAAGGCGAGGGTGTGTTTAGCTTGAAGGCGTGGGTCTGATGGACTTGAAGGCGAGGGTCTGATGAGTTTGAAGGAGAGGGTCTTACTGGCCATTAAGTTGAGGATCTGATGGTTTTGAAGGTGATGGTCTGTTGGGCTTGAAGGCGAGGGTCTGCTGGGCTTGAAGGCGAGGGTCTGCTGATATTGAAGGCGAGGGTCGGATGGGATTGAAGGCGAGGGTCTGATGAGCTTAAATGCAAGGGTCTAATGGGCATGAAGGCGAGGTGTCTGGTGAGTTTGGAGGCATGGGTCTGACGAGCTTATTGGTGAAATTCTGATGGTCTTGAAGGCGAGTGTCTCATGGTCTGTTGTTCTTGAAATCATTAAACTGATGGGCATGAAGGTGAGGGTCTGAAGGGGTTGAAATTGAGGGTCTGATGCACTTGAAGGCGTGTGTCTGATCTGCTTAAAAGCGATGGCCTGATGGGCTTCAAGGCGAGGGTCTGATGGGATTGAATTGAAATGTCTGATTGGTTTGAAGGCGAGGGTCTGATGGACTTGAAGGCGAGGGTAGAATGTGTTTGAAGGCATGGGTCTGATGGGCTTGAAGGTGAGGATCTGATGGGCTTTAGGGCGAGGGTCTGATGGGCTTGAGGGCGGGGGTCTGTTGGGCTTGACGGAGAGATCCTGATGGGTGTGAAGGAGAGGGGCTGATGGGCTTGAAGGCGAGGAACTGATTGGCTTGAAGGCGAAGGTCTGATGGGCTTGAAGACGAAGGTCCAATGGGCCTGAAGGCGAGAATCTGAGTTGCTTGACGGCGAGGGTCTGATGGGCTTGAATGCGAAAGTCTGAAGGGGTCTGATGGGCTTGAAGGCGTAAGTCTCGGGCTTGAAGGCGCGGGTCTTGTGAGATTTAAGGAGAGAGTCTGATGGGCTTGAGGGCGAGGGTTATTGCGTTTGAAGGCAAGGGTTTGAAGGGTGTGAAGGCGAGGGTCTCATGGGCCTGAAGGAGAATCTGATTTGCTTCAAGGCGAGGGTCTGATGGGATTGAAGGCGAAAGTCTGATGGGCTTGAAGGCGAGGGTCTGATGGGCCTGAAGGCGAGGGTCTGATGATGAAGGAAGGGTCATCAATGCTTGAATGCTAGGGTCTAATGGGCCTAAAGGTGAGCGTCTAATGGGCTTGCAGGCGAGGGTCTGATTTGCTTGTAGGCGAGGTGTCTGATGAGCTTGAAAGCGTGGATCAAATGGGCTTGAAGGCGAGGGTCTGCTGTGCTTGAAGAAGAGGGTGTGATGGGCATGAAGGCGTGTCTCTGATATGCTTAAAGGTGAGGGCCTGATGGGCTTAAAAGCGAGGGTCTATTGGAATTGAAATCGAATGTCTGATGGGCTTGAAGGCGAGGGTCTGATGGGCTTGAAGGTGTGGGTCTGATGGACTTGAAGGCGAGAATCCGATGGGCTTTATGGCGAGGGTCTGATGGGCTTGAGGGCGGGGGTCTGTTGGGATTGAAGGTGAGAGTATGATGGGTGTGAAGGCGAGGGTCTAATGGGCTTGAAGGAGAGGTGTCTGATGACTTTGAAAGCTTGTGTCTGATGGCCTTGAAGGCGAGGGTCTGATAGGCTTGAGGACTAGGGTCTGATGGGCATGAAGGCGAGGGTGTCATGGGTTTGAAGGTGTGGATCTGATGGGCTTAAAGGCGAGGGCTTGATGATCTTGAAAGCGAACGACTGATGGGCTTGAAGGCTAGGGCTACATGGGCTTCATGGCGAAGGTCTAAATGGGATTCAAGGCCAGGGTCTGATGGGCTTGAAGGCGAGGGTCTGATGAGTTTGAAGGCGACGGTCTGATGGGCTTGGAGAGGGTCTGATGAGTTAAAACGTGTGGGACTAATAGGATCTGATTGGCTTAAATATGAGGGTCTGATGGACTTGAACGCCTGAATCTGATGGTCTTGAAGGCGACGGTCTGATGGGCTTGAAGGAGAGGGTCTGATGAGTTAAAACGTGTGGGACTAATGGGATCTGATTGGCTTAAATATGAGGGTCTGATGGACTTGAATGCCTGAGTCTGATGGTCTTGAAGGCGAGGGTGTGATGAGTTTGAAGGCGAGGGTCTGATGGACTTGAAGGCTAGGGTCTGATGGGCTTAAAGATGATGGTCTGATGGCGTTGAAGGCCTGGGTCAGATGGCCTTCAAGGGGAGGGTTTCATGGCTTGGAAGTCCAGGGTCTAATGGGTTTGAAGGTGAGGGTCTAATGGGCTTAAACTTTAGGGTCTAACGAGCTTGAAGGCGAGGGTCTGATGAGTTTGATGGCGAGGGTCTGATGGGCTTGAAGGCGAGGGTCTTATGGGCTTGAAGGCGACGGTCTGATGGGCTAAAAAGTGTGGGAACGATAGGATTGAATCCCGAGGGTTTGATGGGCTTGAAGGTTAGGTTTTGATAGGCTAAAAGTGAAGGTCTGATTGGCTTGAAGGCCTGGGTCTGATGGCCTTGAAGGTGAGGGTCTGATAGGCTTGAAGGCGAGGTCCTGAGGTCCTTCATGGATAGGGCCTGTTGGGATTGAAGACAAGGGTCTGATGGGTTTGAAGGAGAGGGTTTTACTGGGCATGAAGGCGAGGGTCTGATCGGCTTGAAGGCGAGCATCTGATGGGTTTGAAGGCCAGTATCTGATGGGATTGAAGGTGAGGGTCTGATGGGATTGAAAGCGAGGGTATGATGGGCTTAAAGGTAAGGGTCTGTTGGGCATGAAGGCGATATGCCTGATGAGTTTGAAAGCGTGGGTCTGATGGGCTTGATGGCCTTGAAGGCGAGTGTCTGTTGTTCTTGAAATCGATGGTCTGATGAGCATGAAGTTGAAGGTCTGATGGGCTTGAAGATGAGTGTCTGATGCACTTGAAGGCGTGTGTCTGATCTGCTTAAAGGCGAAGGCCTGATGGGCTTGAAAGCGAGGGTGTGATGGAAATGAAATCGAATGTCTAATGGGCTTGAAGACGAGGGTCTGTTAAACTTGAAGGCGAGGACCTGATATGCTTGAAGGCATGGGTCTGATGGGCTTTAGGGCGATGTTCTGATGGTTTTGAAGTCAAAAGTCTGATGCAATTGAAGGCGTGTGTCTGATCTGCTTAAAGGCGAGGGCCTGATGGGCTTGAAAGCGAGGGTCTGATGGAATTGAATTCGAATGTCTGATGGGTTTGAAAGCGAGGGTCTGGTGGGTGTGAAGGAGAGGGGTTGATGGGTTTGAAGGAGAGGGGCTGATGGGCTTGGAGGCGAGGAACTGATTGGCTTGAATACGAGGGCCTGATGGTCTTGAGGGCGACGGTCTCATGGGCCTGAAGGCGAGGATCTGAGTTGTTTGAAGGCGAGGGTCTGATGGGCTTGAATGTAAAGTCTCAAGGGGCTTGAAGGCGAGGGAGTGATGGGCTTGAAGGCTAGGATCTGATAGGCTTCAAGGCGAGGGTCTGATGGGTTTGAAGGCAAAAGTCTTAAGGGCTTGAGGGCGGGAGTCTATGGGCTTGAAGGCGAGGGTCTGATGTGTGTGAAGGAGAGGGGCTGATCGGGTTAAAGGTGAAGATCTGATGGGCTTGAAGGCGAGGTTCTGATGGGCGTAAAGGAGAGCGTCTCATGGGCCTGAAAGCGAGGATCTGATCTGCTTCAAGGCAAAGGACTGATGGGATTGAAGGCGAGGGTCATATAAGGATGAAGGAAGGGTCATCGGTGTTTGAAGGCTAGGGTCTACTGGGCCTGAAGGCGAGTGACTGATGAGCTTGCAGCCGTGGGTCTGATGGGCTTGATGGAGAGGTGTCTGATAAGCTTGAAAGCATGGGTCTAATGGGCTTGAAGGCGAGGGTCTCATGTGCTTGCAGAAGAGGGTGTGATGGGCATGAAGGCGTGTGTCTGATATGCTTAAAAAGCGAGGGCTTGATGAGCTTAAAATCGAGGGTCTGTTGGGATTGAAATCGAATGTCTGATGGGCTTGAAAGCGAGAGTCTGATGGGCTTGATGGCTTGGGTGTGCTTTGCTTGAGGGCGTGGGTCTGTCGGACTTGAAGGCGAGGATCTGGTGGGCTTTAGGGCGAGAGTCTGATGCGCTTGAGGGCGAGGGTCTGTTATGCTTGAAGGTGAGGGTCTGATTGGTGTGAATGCGAGGTGCTGATGTGCTTGAAGGCAAGGATCTAATGGGTTTGAAGGAGAGGGTTTGATGGGCTTGAAGGCGAGGGTCTCATGGGCCTGAAGGCGAGGATCTGAGTTACTTCAAGGCGAAGGTCTGATGGGCTTGAATGCGAAAGTCTCAAGGGGCTTGAAGGCGAGGGTGTAATGGGCTTGAAGGCGAGGATTTGATTGGCTGCAAGGCGAGGGTCTGAAGGGAGTTGAAGGGAAAAGTCTCAATGGTTTGAAGGCAAGGATCTGATGGGCTTGAAAGCGAGGATCTTGTGGGCTTTAGGGCAAGAGTCTGACGGGCTTAAGGGCGTGGGTCTATTGGGATTGAAAGCGAGGGGCTGATGTGTGTGGAGATGGGCTGATCGGCTTAAAGGTGAAGATCTGATGGGCTTGTAGGAGAGGTTCTGATGGGCTTAAAGGTGAGGGTCTGATGGGCCTGAAGGTGAGGATCTGATTTGCTTCAAGGCGAGGGTCTGATGTGATTGAAGGCGAAAGTTTTATGCTCTTGAAGGCGAGGGTCATATGAAGAATAAGGAAGTGGCATCGGTGCTTGAGGCCTAGGGTCTCATAGGCCTGATAGCGAGAGACTGATGGGATTGCAGCCGAGGGTCTGATGGGCTTGAAGGCGAGGTGTCTAATAAGCCTAAAAGCGTGGGTGAAAGGGTGAAATGGGCATGAAGGCGTGTGTCTGACATGCTTAAAGGAGAGGCTGAAGGTCTTAAAATCAAGGGTCATTTGGGATTGAATTCGAATGTCTGATGGACTTGAAGGCGAGGGTCTGATGGGTTTGAAGGCGTGGGTGTGATTTACTTGAAGGCGTGGATCTGCAGGACTTGAAGGCGAGGATCTGGTGGGCTTTGGGGCGAGAGTCTGATGGGCTTAAGGGTCTGTTGGGCTTGAAGGCAAGGGTCTGATTGGTGTGAAGGCGAGGTGTTGATGTGCTTGAAGGCAAAGGATCTGATGGGCTTGAAGGCGAGGGTGTGATGGGCTTAAAGGCGAGGGTTTGTTGGGCTTGAAGGCGAGCGTCTCATGGGCCTGAAGGGTAGGATCTGATTCTTTTCAAGGCGCGGGTCTGATGGGCTTGATGGAGGGAATCTGATGGACTTGAAGGCGAGGATCTGATGGGCTTGAGGAAGGGGTTCTAATGGGCTTGAAGACGAGGATCTGATGGGCTTGAAGGCGATAATTTGATGAGCTTGAAAGCGAGTGTCTGATGGACTGAAAGACTAGGGTCTGATGGGCATGAAGGCGAGAGTGTCATGGACTTGAAGGTGGGGATCTGATGGGCTTGAAGGGTAGGGTCTGATGGGCTTGAAGGCGAGGGTTTGCTGGGTTTTGAAGGCAGGAGTTTGATGGCCCTGAAAGCGAGGGTCTGATCGGCTTGAAGACAGTTGTCATGACTTTGGAAGCATGGGTCTGATGGCCTTCAAGGCGAAGGTCTGATGGGCTGAAAGACTAGGGTCTGATGGGCATGAAGGCGAAAGTGTCTGATGGGCTTAAAGGCGAGGTCCTGATGTCTTGAAAGTGAAGGAATGATGGGCTTGAAGGCAATGGCTTGATGGGCTTCATGTCGAGGGTCTGATGGGATTCAAGACGAGGGTTTGATGGGTTTGAAGGCCAGGGTCTGATGGGCTTGAATGCCAGGGTCTAATGGGATTAAATTTCAGGATCTGATAAGCTTGATGGCGCGTGTTTGATGAGTTTGAAGGCGAGGGTGTGATGGGCTAAAGGGTGTTGGACTGATAGGATTGAAGGCGTGGATCTGATGGGCTTGAAGGCGATGGTCTGATAGCCTTGAAGGCGAGGGTCTGATGGGCTTGAAGGCAAGGTCCTAAGGGTCTTCAAGCTTAGGGCATGATAGGTTTAAAGACTAGGGTTTGATGAGCTTGAAGGCGAGAGTCTGATGGGCTTAATTTTGAGTGTCTGATGGGCTTGAACCCTATGTTCTGATGTGTTTTAAGGCCAGGGTTTGATGGGCTTCAAGTCAAGGGTCTGATGAGCTGGAAGGAGATGGTCTGATATGCTTGAAGGCAAGGGTCTGATGGGTGTGAGAGAGAGGGTATTACTGGGCATGAACCCAAGGGTCTGATGGGCTTGAAGGCGATGGTCTGATGGGGTTGAATGCGAGGGTCTGGAGGGGGTTGAAGACAAAAGTCTCAATGGTTTGAAGGCAAGGATCTGATGGGCTTGAAAGCGAGGATCTTGTGGGCTTTAGGGCAAGAGTCTGATGGGCTTGAAGGCGAGAGTCTGATGGGCTTAATTTTGAGTGTCTGATGGGCTTGAACCCTATGTTCTGATGTGTTTTAAGGCCAGGGTTTGATGGGCTTCAAGTCAAGGGTCTGATGAGCTGGAAGGAGATGGTCTGATATGCTTGAAGGCAAGGGTCTGATGGGTGTGAGAGAGAGGGTATTACTGGGCATGAACCCAAGGGTCTGATGGGCTTGAAGGCGATGGTCTGATAGCCTTGAAGGCGAGGGTCTGATGGGCTTGAAGGCAAGGTCCTAAGGGGCTTCAAGCTTAGGGCATGATAGGTTTAAAGACTAGGGTTTGATGGGCTTGAAGGCGAGTCTGATGGGCTTAATTTTGAGTGTCTGTTGGGCTTGAACCCTATGTTCTGATGTGTTTTAAGGCCAGGGTTTGATGGGCTTGAAGCCAAGGGTCTGATGAGCTGGAAGGAGATGGTCTGATATGCTTGAAGGCGAGGGTCTGATGGGTGTGAGAGAGAGGGTATTACTGGGCATGAACCCAAGGGTCTGACGGGTTTGAAGGCGATGGTCTGATGGGGTTGAATGCGAGGGTCTGAAGGGCTTGAAGGCCAGGTTCTGATGAACCTGAAGGCGAGGGTCTGCTGGGCTTGAAGGCAAGTGTCTGACAGGTATGAAGGTGAGGTGTCTGACGAGTTTAAAGGCGATCATCTGATGGGCTTAAAGGCAAGGGTCTGATGGGTATGAAGGCGAGTGTCTCAGGGGCTTTAAGACGAGGATTTGATGGGCTTCAAAGCGAGGAAGTGAATGGTTCGAAGGCGAGGGTCTTAAGGACTTGAGGGCAAGGGTCTGATATGCTTGAAGGCGATGGCCTAATTGTCTTGAAGGAGAGGGTTTTACTGGGCATAAAGGCAAAGGTATGATGGGTTTGATGTCGATGGTCTGATGGGTTTCAAGGAAAAGATCTGATGGGCTTGAAGGCAAGGGATTGATGAGCTTGAAGGCGAGGGTCTGATGGGCTTGAAGGCGAGGGTCTGGTGGGCTTGAAGGCGAGGGTTTGATGGCGTTGAAAGCCAGGGTTTGATGGGCTTGAAGGTGAGCTGTCTGATGACTTTGAAAGCGTGGGTCTGATGGCCTTGAAGGAGAAGGTCTGATGGGCTTGAAGACTAGGGTCTGATGGTCATGAAAGCGAATGTGTCATGGGCCTGAAGGTGAGGATCTGATGAGCTTGAAGGCGAGGACTTGATGGGCTTCATGGCGAATGTCTGATGGGATTCAAGGCGAGGGTCTGATAGGTTTGAAGGCCAGGGTCTTAAGGACTTGAAGTCTATTGAGCTTAAATTTGGAGGTGTGATGAGCTTGATGGCGAGTGTCTGATGAGTTTGAAGGCGATATTCTGATGGGGTTGAAGGCGAGGGTCTGATGTGCTAAAAGGTGTGGGAGGGATAAGATTGAAGGCTTGGGTCTGATGGGCTTGAAGGCTTGAGCCTGATGGGCTTAAAGGTGATGGTCTGATGGGCATGAAGGCCTGGGTCCGATGGCCTTGAAGGCAAGGGTGTGATGGGCTTGAAGGCAAATGTCTGATAAGGTTGAGGGCGAGGGCCTAATGGGCTTAAATTTGAGGGTCTGATGAACTTAATGGCGAGTTTCTAGTGAGTTTGATGGCAAGGGTCCGATGGGCTTCAAGCCCTTCGGACCCTTGCCATCAAACTGATGGGCTTGAAGGAAGGGGTTTGATGGGCTAAAAGGTGTGGAAATGATAGGATTGAAGGCAAGGGTCTGAATGGCTTAAAGGAGAGGGTCTGATTGGTTTGAAAGCCTG
The DNA here is from genome assembly GCF_036320965.1 of Panulirus ornatus. Classification (NCBI taxonomy): domain Eukaryota; kingdom Metazoa; phylum Arthropoda; class Malacostraca; order Decapoda; family Palinuridae; genus Panulirus; species Panulirus ornatus. The sequence goes on along the minus strand of NC_092277.1, from coordinate 5,860,551 downwards.
GGTCTGATGCCCTTGAAGGTGAGGGTCTGATGGGCTTGAAGGCGAGGTACTTAGGTTCTTTAAGGCTAGGGCCTAATGGGCTTGAAGACTAGGGTCTGATGGGCTTGATGGCGAGAGTCTGATGGGCTCGATTTTGAGTGTCTGATGGGCATGAGCCCGATTCTCCGATGGGTTTGAAGGCCAGGGTTTGGTGGGTTTCAAGGCAAGGGCCTGATGGGCTAGACGGGGAGGGTCTGATGGGCTCGAAGGCGAGAGTCTGATGGGATTGAAGGCGAGGGTATGATGGGCTTAAAGACAAGGGTCTGATGGGAATGAAGGCGAGGTGTGTGATGAGTTTGAAGGCGTGGGTCTGATCGAATTGATGGTGAAGGTCTGATGGGCTTGAAGGCGAGTGTCTCATTGCTTTGAAGGCGAGGGTCTGTTGTCCGTGAAATCGATGGTCTGATGGGCATGAAGGTGAGGGTCTGATGGGCTTGAAGTCGAGGGTCTGATGCACTTGAAGGCGTGTGTTTGATCTGCTTAAAGGCGACGGCCTGATGGGCTTGAAAGCGAGGGTCTGATGGAATTGAAATCGAATGCCTGGTGGACTTGAAGGCGAGGGTTTGATAATCAAGGCTTGAAGGCAAGGATCTGGTTGGCTTTAGGGTGAGGGTCTGATGGGCTTGAGGGTCGGAGTCTTTTGGGATTGAAGGCGAGGATCTGGTGGGTGTGAAGGAGAGACGCTGATGGGCTTGAAGGCGAGAAACTGATTGGCTTGAAGTCGACGGTCTGATGGGTTTGAAGGCGAAGGCCTCATGGGCCTGAAGGCGAGGATCTGAGTTGCTTCAAGGCGAGGGTCTGATGGGCTTGAATGTAAAAGTTTCAAGGGGTTTGAAGGCAAGGGTCTGATGGGCTTGAAGGCGAGGATATGATGGGCTTCAAGGCGAGGGTCTGATCGGCTTGAAGGCAAAAGTCTCAAGGGCTTGAAGACGAGGGTTTGATTGGCTTGAAGGCGATGATCTTGTGGGCTTTAAGACGAGAGTCTGATGGGCTTAAGGGCGGGGGTGTATCGGGCTTGAAAGCGAGGGTCTGGTGGGTGTGAAGGAGAGGGGCTGATCGGCTTAAAGACGAAGATCTGATGGGCTTGAAGGCGAGGTTCTGATGGGCTTGAAGGCGAGGGTCTCATGGGCCTGAAGTCGAGGTTTGCTTTAAGGCGTGGGTCTGATGGGCTTGAAGGCGAGGGTCATATGAGGATGAAGGAAATATTATCGGTGCTCAAAGGCAAGGGTCTAATGGGCCTGAAGGCGAGCATCTGATGGGCTTGCAGATGAGGGTCTGATGGGCTTGAAGACGAGGTGTCTGAAAAGCTTGAAACGTGGGTCTAATGGGCTTGAAGGCGAGGGTCTGATGTAGTTGAAGAAGAGGGTGTGATGGGCATGAAGGCGTGTGTCTGATATGCTTAGACGCGAGGGCCTGATTGGCTTAAAAGCGAGGGTCTGTTGGGATTAGATTCGAATGTCTGATGGGCTTGAAGGCGAGGGTGTGATTTGCTTGCAGGCGTGGGTCTGATGAACTTGAAGGCGAGGATCTGGTGGGATTTATGGCGAGGGTCTGATGGGCTTGAGGGCGGGGGTCTGTTGGGCTTGAAGGTGAGGGTTTGATGGATTTGAAGGCGAGGGGCTGATAGGCTTGAAGGCGAAGATCTGATGGGCTTAAAGGCGAGGGTTTTATGAGTCTGAATGCTAGGATCTGATTTGCTTCAAGGCGCGGGTCTGATGGGCTTGAAGGGGAGGATCTGATGGGCTTGAAGGCGAGTGTCTCCGGTGCTTGAAGACGAGGATCTAATGGGCTTCAAGGCGAGGGTGTGATGGGCTTGAAGGAGAGGGTCTCAAGGGCTTGAAGGCGAGGGTTTGAAGGGCTTGAAGGCAATGGTCTGATGGGCTTGAAGGAGAGGGTCTTATTGGGCATGAAGGCGAGGGTATGATTGGTTTGAAGTAGATGGTCTGATGGGTTTCAAGGAAAAGATCTGATGGGCTTGAAGGCGAGGGTCTGATGGGCTTGAAGACGAGGGTCTGATGGGTTTTGAAGGCAAGTGTTTGATGGCCTTGAAAGCGAGGGTCTGATGGGCTTGAAGGCGGGGTGTCTGATGACTTTGAAAGCGTGGGTCCCATGTCCTTGAAGACGAAGGTCTGATGGGTTTGAAGACTAGGTTCTGATGGGCATGAAGGCAAGGGTGTCATGGGATTGAAGAGGAGAAAGTGATGAGCTTAAACGCTAGGGCCTGATGATCTTGAAAGCGAAGGACTGATGGGCTTGAAGGCGATGGCTAGATTGGTTTCATGGCGAGGGTCTGGTTGGATTCAAGGCAAGGGTCTGATGGGTTTGAAGGGGAGGGTCTGATGGGCTTGAAGGCGAGGGTCTATTGGGCTTAAATTTGAGGGTTTGTAAGCTTGATGGCGAGGGTCTTATGAGTTTGAAGTCGAGGGTCTGATGGGTTTGAAGACGAGTTGTCTAATGGGCTTGAAGGTTAGGGTCTGATGGGCTTAAAGGTGAGGGTCTGATGGGCTTGAAGGCCTGGTGCTGATGGCTTGAAGGCGATTTGATGGGCCTGATGGTGAAGATCTAATGGGCTTGATTGCGAGTGTCTCATGGGCTTGAAGTTGAGGGTCTGTAGTTCTTGAAATTGATGTTCTGATGGGCATGAAGGTGAGGGTCTAATGGGCTTGAAGTCGAGGATCTGATGGGATTGAAATCGAATGTTATGGGCTTAAAGGCGAGGGTCTGATGGGCTTGAAGGCGAGTGTGTGATGTGCTTGAAGATAAGGGTCTGATGGGCGTGAAGGCAAAGATCTGGTGGGCTTTAGGGCGAGGGTCTGATGGGCTTGAGGGCGGTGGACTGCTGGGCTTGAAGGCGATGATCTGATGGGCTTGAAGGAGAGGGTCTTATGGACTTGAAGGCAATTGTCTCAGGGGATTGAAGACGAGTATCTGATGGGCTTGAAGGCGAGGGTGTGATGGGTTTGAAGGCGAGGGTCTGATGGGCTTCAAGGTGAGGGCCTGATGGGCTGGAAGGAGAGGGCCTGATGTGCTGGAAGGAGAGGGTCTTATGGGGCATTAAGGCAAGGTATGATGGGTTTGAAGTCGATAGTCTGATGTTTTTCAAGGAAAGGATATGATGGATTCAAGGCGAGGGTCTGATGGGGTTGAAGGGGAGGGTCTGATGGGCTTGAAGGCGAGGGTCTATTGGGATTAAATTTGAGGGTCTGATAAGCTTGATACCGAGGGTCTGATGAGTTTGAAGGAGAGGGTCTTATTGGGCATAAAGGCGTGGGTATGATGGGTTTGAGGTCGATGGTCTGATGGGTTGGAAGAAAAGACTAAGGTCTGATGGGCTCGGAGTTGAGGGATTGATGGGCTTGATGGTTAGGGTCTGATGGGTTTTGAAGGGGAGGGTTTGATTGCTTTGAATGCGAGGGTCTGATGGGATTGAAGGCGAGATGTCTGATGACTTGGAAAGCTTGGGTCTGATGATCTTGAAGGCAAAGGCGTGATGGGCTTGAAGACTAGGGTCTGACGGGCCTGAAGGCGAGGTTGTCATGGGCTTGAAGGTGAGGGTCTGATGGGCATAAAGGCTAGGGCCTGATGATCTTCGAAGCGAAGGACTGATGGGCTTGAAGGCGAGGGCTTGATGGGCTTCATGGCGAAGGTCTGATGAGATTCACGGTGAATGTCTGATGGGTTTGAAAGCCAGTTCTCATGGGCTTGAAGGCGAGTGTCTAATGGGCTTGATGGTGAGGTTCTGATGAGCTTGAATGCGAGGGTCTTATGGGCTTGAAGGCAAGGGTCTGATGGGCTAAAAGGTGTGAGACTTATATGCTTGAAGGCGAGGGTCTGAATTCGCTTGAAGGCCTGGGTTTGATGGCCTTGTAGGTTAGGGTCTAATGAGCTTGAAGGCGAGGTCCTGAGGGGCTTCAAGGCTCGGGCCTGATGGACTTGAAGATGAAGGTCTGTTGGGCTTGAAGTCGAGAGCTTGATGGGCTTGATTTTGAGTGTCTGGTGGGTTTGAACCCGATGTTCTGATGGGCTTGAAGGCCAGGGTTTGATGGGCTTCAAGTCAAGGGTCTGATGTGCTGGAAGTGGAGGGTCTGATGGGCTTGAAGGTGTGGGACTGATGGGCTTGAAGGAGAAGGTCTTACTGGGCATGAAGGCGTGGGTCTGCTGGGTCTGAAGGCGATGGTCTGATGCTGGTGGTGTGATGATCTTGAAGGCCACGGTCTGATGAGCTTGAAGACGAGGGTCTGATGGGCATGAAGGCGAGGTGTCTGATGAGTTTGAAGGCGTGAGTCTGTTGGGCTTGATGGAGAGGGTCTGCTGGGCTTGAAGGCGAGGGTCTGTTGTGCTTGAAATCGAGGGTCTGATGGGCATGAAGGCAAGGGCTTGATGGGCTTGAAGTCGAGGGAGTAATGCACTTGAAGGCGTGTGTCTGATCTGCATAAAGGGGAGGGCCTGATGGGCTTGAAAGCGACGATGTGATGGAATTGAATTTGAATGTCTGATGGGCTTGAAGGCAAGGGTTTGATGGGCTTGAACGCGAAGGTTTGATGTGCTTGAAGGTGTTGGTCTGACGGGCTTGAAGACGAGGATCTGGTGGGCTTTAGGGCGTGAGTCTGATGGGCTTGAGGGTGGGGTTCTATTGGGTTTGAAGGCGAGGGTCTGATGGGTGTTACTGCAAGGGGCTGATGGGCTTAAAGGCGAAAATCTGATGGGCTTAAATGCGAGGGTCTGTTGGGCTTGAAGGCGAGTGTCTCATTGGCCTGAATGCGAGGATCTGATTTTCTTCAAGGCGAGAATCTGATGGGCTTGAAGGCGAAAGTCTCATGGGCTTGAAGGCGAGGGTCTGATAGACTTGAAGGCGAGGGTCTGATGGGATTCAAGGAGAGGGTTTTACTGGGCATGAAGGCGAGGGTCTGATGGGTTTGAAGGCGATGGTCGAATGGAGTTCAAGGCGAGAATCTGTTGGACTTGAAGGCGAATATCTAATGGCCTTGAAAGCGAGGGTCTGAGGAGCATGAAGGAAGGGTTTGCGGGGCTTGAAGGCTAGTTTCTGAGGGCTTGTCGGCAATGGTAAGATGGGCTTGAAGGCAAGGGTCTGATTGGCATGAAGGCGAAGTGTCTGATAATTTTGAAGGTGTGGGCCTGATGGGCTTGAAGGCTAGGGTCTGATGGGCCTGAATGCAACTTTCTCATGGGCTTGAAGGCGAGGGTCTGTTGTGCTTGAAGGTGGTCCGATGGGCATGAAAGCAAAAGTGTCATGGGCTTGAAAGTGAGGATCTGATGGGCTTGAGGGTGAGGGTCGGATGGACTTGAAGGCGATGATCTGATGAGCTTGAAGGCGAAGGTCTAATGGGCATAAATTCGAGGGTCTGATGGGCTTGATTACGAAGGTCTGATGGGTTTGAAGGTGAGGGTCTGATGGGCTTGAAGGCGAGAGTCTGATAGGTGTGAAGGCCAGGGGCTGATGGGCTTGAAGGCGATGATCTGATGAGCTTGGAGGCGAGGGTGTGATGAGTTTGAAGGCGAGGGTCTCAAGGGCTTGAAGGCGAGAGTCTGATGGGCTTGAAGGCGAGGGCCTGATTGGTTTGAAGAAAAAGGTCTTACATGGCATGAAGGCCAAGGATGATGAGTTTGAAGTTCGATGGTCTGATGGGTTTCAAGGAAAGGATCTGAAGGGATTGAAGGCGAGGGTCTCAAGGGCTTGAAGGCGAGAGTCTGATGGCCTTGAAGGCGAGGGCCTGATGGGCTTGAAGGCTAGGGTCTGATGGGCCTGAATGCAACTTTCTCATGGGCTTGAAGGCGAGGGTCTGTTGTGCTTGAAGAAGGTCTGATGGGCATGAAAGCAAAAGTGTCATGGGCTTGAAAGTGAGGATCTGATGGGCTTGAGGGTGAGGGTCTGATGGACTTGAAGGCGACGACCTGATGAGCATAAATTCGAGGGTCTGATGGGCTTGATTACGAGGGTCTGATGGGTTTGAAGGCGAGGGTCTGCTGTTCTTGAAGGCGAGGGTTTGATGGTCTTGAAAGCGAGGGTCTGATGGGCTTGAAGGCGAGGTGTCTGATGACTTTGAAAGCGTGGGTCTGATGTCCTTGAAGGCGAGGGTCTGATGGGTTTGAGGGCAAGGGTCTAATTGGCTTGAAATCGAGAGTCTGATGTGCTTGAAAACTTGGGTCTGATGGGCATGAAGGCGAGGGTGTCATGGGCTTGAAGGTGAGGATGTGATGTTCTTAAAGGTGAGGGCCTGATGATCTTAAAAGCGAAGGACTGACGGGCTTGAAGGCGAGGGCTTGATGGGCTTCATGGAGAGGGTCTGATGGGATTCAAGGCAAGGGTCTGATGGGCAAGGGTTTGATGTGCTTGAAGACTAGTGGATGGGCTTGAAGGCGAACATTTGATGGGCATGAAGGCCAGGGCCTGATGGGCTTTAAAGCAAAGGTCTGATGGGCTTTTAGTCGATGATCTGATGGTCTTGAAGGCGTGGGTCTAATTGGCTTAAATTCGAGGGTCTGATGGGCTTGATCGCAAGGGTCTGATGGGTTTAAAGGTATGGGACTGATGGGCTTAAAGGCGAGGGTCTGATTGGCTTGAGGGCTGGGGTCTGATCCATATGAAAGCGAGGGACTGATGGGCTTGAACGCAAGGGTCTCAAAAGCTTGGGTCTGATAGGGTTGAAGGCGAGGGTCTAATAGGCTTGAAGGAAAGGGTCTTACTGGAAAAGAAGGCGAGGGTCTGATGGGCTTCAAGGTGAGGGTCTGATGGGCTAGAAGGTGAGGGTCTGATGGGCTTGAAGGTAAGGGTCTGATGCACTTGAAGACGAAGGTCATTTAGGCTTGAAGGCGATAGAGAAAACGGCCTTGAAGGCGAGGTTCTGATGGGCTTGAAGGCGAGGGTCTGATGGGCGTGAAGGCGAGGGTCTGATGGGCTTGAAGGCGAGGGTCTCAAGGGCTTGAAGGCGAGAGTCTCAAGGGCTTGAAGGCGAGAGTCTCAAAGGCTTGACGGCGAGGGTCTGATGGGCTTGAAGGTGAAGGTTCTGATGAGTTTGAAAGCGTGTGTCTAATGGGCTTGAAGGCGAGGGTCTGTTGTACTTGAAGAAGAGGGCTGATGGGCATGAAGGCGAGGGTGCCATGGGCTTGAAGGTGAGGATCTGATGGGCTTGAAGGCGAGAGTCTGGTGTGCTTGAAGGCGATGATCTAATGGGCTTGAAGCGTGGGTCTAATGGGCTTAGATTCGGGGGTCTGATGGGTTTGAGGGCAGGGGTCTGATTGGCTTGAAGGCAGGGGTCTGATCCATGTGAAAGCGAGGGATTGATGGGCTTGAAAGCGATGATCTAATGGGCTTGAACGTGAGGGTCTCAAGGGCTTGAAGGCGAGGGTCTGATAGGCTTGACAGCGAGAGTCTGATGGGCTTGAAGGAGAGGGTCTTACTGGGCATGAAGGCGAGGGTATATGATGGGTTTGAAGGCGATGGTTGGATGGCTTGAAGGCGAGAATCTGATGGGCTTGAAGCTATGTGTCTGACCTGCTTGAAGGCGAGGTTCTGATGAGCTTGAAGGAAGGGTATGCTGCGCTTGAAGGCTAGATGTGCTTAATCGCGAGGGCTGATTGGTTTGAAGGCGAAGTGTCTGATGGGCATGAAGGCGAGAGTGTCATGGGCTTGAAGGTTAGGATCTGATGGGCTAGAAGGTTATGGCCTGATGGGCTTAAATGGAAGATTTCATGTGCATGTAGACTTGAAACCTCAAGGTGGGGGTCTGATGGGTTTTAAGGCGAAGGCCTGATGGGCTTGAAGGCGGGGGTCTAATGGGCTTAAATGTGAGGATCTGATGGGCTTAAATTTGAGGATGTGATGGGTTTGAAGGCTCGGATCTGATGGGCTTGAGAGTGGGGGTCTGATGGGCTTGAAAGTGAGGATCTGATCAGTGGGAAGGTGAGAGGCTGATGGGCTTGAAGGCCATAATCTGATGGGCTTGAATGCTAGGGTCTGATGGACTTGAAGTCAAGTGTCTCAGGGACTTGAAGATAAGGATGTGATAGGCTTCACGGCGAGGGTGTAATGGACTTCAAGACGAGGGTCTGATGGGCTTCAATTCGAGGGCCTGTTAGGGTTGATCGCGAGGGTCTGAAGGCGAGGGTCTGTTGTGCTTGAAGAAGAGTGTCTGATGGGCATGAAGGCGAGGGTGTCATCGGCTTGAAAGTGAGGATCTGATGTGTTTGAAGGGGAAGGTTTGATGGGCATGTAGACCTGGGTCAAATTGGCCTCAAGGCGGAGATTTGATGGGCTTTAAGGCGAAGGCCTGATGGGCTTGAAGGCGAGGGTCTAATGGGCTTGAATTCGAGGGTCTGATGGGCTTGATCGCGAGGGTCTGATGAGTTTGTAGGTTCGGGTCTGATGGGCTTGAAGGCTCGGGTCTGATGGGCTTGAAGGCGATGGTCTGATCGATGTGAAGGAGAGGCGCTGATGGGCTTGAATGTGAGGGTCTGATGGACTTGAAGGCAAGTGTCTCAGGGGCTTGAAGACAAAGATGTGATGGGCTTCAAGGCGAGGGTGTGATAGGCTTGAAGACGAGTGTCTGATGGGCTTGAAGGCGAGGGCCTGATGGGCTAGAATGACAGGGTCTTACTGGTCATGAAGGCGAGGGTATGATGAGTTTGAAGTAGATAGTCTGATGGGTTTCAAGGAAAGAATCTGATGGGATTGAAGGAGAGGGTCTGATGGGCTTGAAGACAAGGGTCTGATGGGCTTGAAGGCAAGGGTCTGATGGGCTTGAAGGCGAGGGTCTGATAGGCTTGAAGGTGAGGGTCTGATGGGCTTGAAGGTGAGGGTCTAATGGGTTTGGAAGGCGAGGGTTTGATAGCCTTGAAAGCGAGGGTCTGATGTCCTTGAAGGCGAGTTGTCTGATGACCTTATAATCGTGGGTCTAATGGGCTTGAGGGCGTGGTTCTGATGTGCTTGAAGACTAGGTCTAATGGGCTTGAGGGCGAAAGTCTGATGAGCTTGAAGATAGGGTTTAATAGGTTCGAGGTCTAGGGTCTGATGTGCTTGAAGACTAGGGTCTGTTGGGCATGAAGGCGAGGGTGTCAAAGGCTTGAAGGTGAGGATCTGATGGGCTTAAAGGAGAGGGCCTGATGATCTTGAAAGCGAAGGACTGATGGGCTTGAAGGAGAGGGCTTGATTGGCTTCATGGCGAGGGTCTGATGAGATTCAGAGCGAGGATCTGATGGGTTTGAAGGCGAGGGTCTAATGGGCTTGAAGGCGAGGGTCTCATGTGCTTGAAGGCGAAGATCTGACGGGCTTGAAGGCGAGGGTCTCAAGGGCTTGAAGGCGAGAGCCTGATAGGCCTGACAGCGAGGGTCTAATGGCCTGGAAGGAGAGGGTCTTACTGGGCATGAAGGCGAGGGTCTGATGGGCTTGAGGGAGGGGGTCTAATGGGCTTGAATGCGAGGGTCTGATCAGTGTGAAGGCGAAGGGCTGATGGGATTGAAGGTGATGATTTGATTTCCTTGAATGCGAGGGTTTGATGGACTTAAAGGCGAGTGTCTCAGGGCTTGAAGACGAGGATCTGATGGGCTTCAAGGCGAGGTTGTGAGGGGCTTTAAGGCGTGGGTCTGATGGGTTTGAAGGCGAGGTTCTGATGGGCTTGAAGGCGAGGTGTCTGATGAGTTTGAAAGCGTGGGTCTAATGGACTTAAAGGCGAGGGTCTGTTGTGCTTGAAGAATAGGATCTGATGGGTATGAATGCGAAGGTGTCATGGGCTTGAAGGTGAGGATCTGATTGGCTTGAAGGCGAGGGTCTGATGTGCTTGAAGGCGAGGGTCTGATGTGCTTGAAGGCTAGGGCCTAATGGGCTTGACGGCGAAGTTTTGATGGGCATGAAGGCGACGGCCTGATGGGCTTCAAGGCGAGGGTCTGATGGGTTTGATCGTGAGAGTCTAATGGGTTTGAAGACATGGATCTGTTGGGCTTGAGGGCGGGGGTCTGATCGGTGTGAAGGCGAGGGGCTGATGGACTTGAAGGCGATGATCTGATGGGCTTGAAGGCGAGGGTGTGATGCACTTGAAGGCGAGGGTGTGATGCGCTTGAAGGCGAGGGTCTCAAGGGCTTGAAGGCGACGGTGTGAAGGCGAGGAATTGATGGGCTTGAAAGCGATGATCTGATGGGCTTTAAGGGGAAGGTGTGGTGGGCTTGAATGCAAGGGTATGATAGGCTTATAGGAAAGGTTCTTACTGGCATGAAGGCGAGGGTCTGATGGGCTCAAGGCGAGGGTCTGATGGGCTTGAAGGCGACGGCCTGATGTGCTTGAAGGTGAAGGTCTTATAGGCTTAAAGGCGAGGATCTGATGGTCTTGAAGGCGAGGGTCTGATGGGCTTGAAGGCGAGGGTCTCAAGGTCTCTGAAGGCGAGGTCTCAAGGGCTTGAAGGCGAGGGTCTGATGGGCTTGAAGGCGATGTTCACAAGGGCTTGAAGGCGAGAGTCTCATAGGCTTGACGGTGAAGGTTTGATGGGCTTGAAGGCGAGGATCTTACTGGGCATGAATGCGAGGGTATGATGGGTTTGAAGGCGATGGTTGGATAGGCTTCAAGGAGAGGATCTGATGGGCTTGAAGTTATGTGCCTCACTTGCTTGAAGGAGAGGGTCTAATGGGCTTGAAGCCGAAGTGTCTGATGAGTTTGAAAGCGAGGGTTTAATGGGCTTGAAGGCATGGGCCTGTTTTACTTGAAGAAGAGAGTCTGATGGGCATGAAGGCGAGGGTGTCATGGGCTTAAAGGTGAGGATCTGATGGGCTTGAAGGCGAGGGTCTGATGTGCTTGAAGTTGTGGGACTGATGGACTTGAAAGCGAAGGCTTGATGGGCATGAAGACTTGTGCCTAATTGGCCTCAAGGCGGTGGTCTGATGGGCTTTAAGACGAGGGCCTGATGGGCTTGAAGGCGAGGGTCTAATGGCCGTAAATTCGAGGTTCTGACGAGCTTGATCGCGAGGGTCTGATGAGTTTGAAGGCGAGGTTCTGATGGGCCTGAAGGGTAAAGTCTGATGGGCTTGAGGGCGGGGGTCTAATTGGCTTGAAGGCGAGGGTCTGATTGGCGTGAAGGCGAGGGGCTGATGGACTTGAAGGTGAGTGTCTCAGGGGCTTGAAGACGAGGATCTGATGGGCTTCAAGGCGAAGGTGTGATGGGCTTGAATGCAAGGGTATGATAGGCTTATAGGAAAGGTTCTTACTGGACATGAAGGCGAGGGTCTGATGGGCTCAAGGCGAGGGTCCGATGGGCTTGAAGGCGACGGCCTGATGTGCTTGAAGGAGAGGGTCTTATAGGCTTGAAGGCGAGGATCTGATGGGCTTGAAGGCGAGGGTCTGATGGGCTTGAAGGCGAGGGTCTCAAGGTCTCTGAAGGCGAGGTCTCAAGGGCTTGAAGGCGAGGGTCTGATGGGCTTGAAGGCGATGTTCACAAGGGCCTGAAGGCGAGAGTCTCATAGGCTTGACGGTGAAGGTTAGATGGGCTTGAAGGCAAGGGTCTTACTGGGCATGAATGCGAGGGTAGGGACGGCCTGATGTGCTTGAAGGAGAGGGTCTTATAGGCTTGAAGGCGAGGATCTGATGGGCTTGAAGGCGAGGGTCTGATGGGCTTGAAGGCGAGGGTCTCAAGGTCTCTGAAGGCGAGGTCTCAAGGGCTTGAAGGCGAGGGTCTGATGGGCTTGAAGGCGATGTTCACAAGGGCTTGAAGGCGAGAGTCTCATAGGCTTGACGGGTGAAGGTTAGATGGGCTTGAAGGCAAGGGTCTTACTGGGCATGAATGCGAGGGTATGATGGGTTTGAAGGCGATGGTTGGATAGGCTTCAAGGAGAGGATCTGATGGGCTTGAAGTTATGTGCCTCACTTGCTTGAAGGAGAGGGTCTAATGGGCTTGAAGCCGAAGTGTCTGATGAGTTTTAAAGCGTGGGTCTAATGGGCTTGAAGGCATGGGTCTGTTTTACTTGAAGAAGAGGGTCTGATGGGCATGAAGGCGAGGGTGTCATGGGCTTGAAGGCGAGCGTCTCAAGGCCTTGAAGGCGATGGTCAGATGGGCTTGAGGGCGAGGGTCTGATGGGCTTGAAGGAGATGGTCTGTTGGGTTTTGAAGGCGAGGGTTTGATGGCCTTAAAACCGAGGGTCTGATGGGCTTGAAGGCGAGGTTTCTGGTGACTTTGAAAGCGTGGGTCTGATGGCCTTGAAAGCGAGAGTCTGGTGGGCTTGAGGGCGAGGGTCTAATGGGCTTGAAGGCGAGGGTCTGATATGCTTGAAGACTAGGGTCTGATGGGAATGAAGGGGAGGGTGTCATGGGCTTGGAGGTGAGGATCTGATGGGCTTAAAGAAGAGTACCTGGTAATCTTGAAAGAGAAGGACTAATGGGCTTGAAGGTTAGGGCTTGATGTGCTTCAGGGAGAGGGTCTGGTGGGATTCAAGGGAAGGGTCTGATGGGCTTGAAGGCGAGGGTCTAATGGGCTTAGATTTGAGGGCCTGATGAGCTTGATCGCGAGGGTCTGATGAGTTTGTAGGCGAGGGTCTCATGGGTTTGAAGGATAGGGTCTGATTGGCTAAAAGGTATGGGACTGATAATCTTGAGGGCGAGGGTCTGATGGGCTTAAAGGTGAGGGTCTGATGGGCTTGAAGGCCTGGGTCTGATGGAATTGAAGGTGAGGGTCTGATGGGCTTGAAGGCGAGGTCCTGAGGGACTTTAAGGCTAGGGCCTGATGAGCTTGAAGACGAGGGTCTGGTGGGCTTGAACGCAAGAGTCTGATGAGCTTGAACCCAATGTTCTGATGAATTTGAAGGCCAGGGTCTGATGTGCTTCAAGGGAAGTGTCTGATGGGCTGGAATGGAAGGGTTTGATGGGCTTGAAGGCGAGGGTCTGATGGGCTTGAAGGCGAGGGTATCATGGGCCTGAAGGCGAGGATCTGATGGGCTTCAAGGCGAGGGTCCGATGGGCTTGAATGCGAGAGTTTCAAGGGCTTGAAAGCGAGGGTCTGTTGGGTTTGAAGGCGAGGGTCTGATGGCCTTCATCGAGAGGATCTTACTGGGCATGAAGGCGAGAGTCTGATAGGTTTGAAAGCGATGGTCGGATGGTCTTGAAGGATGAGCATAAGGGAAGGTTCTTTGGGGCTTGAAGAATAGGGTCTGATGGGCAGGAAGGCGAGGGTGCCATGGGCTTGAAGGTGACGATCTGATGGGCTTAAAGGGGAGGGCCTGATAATCTTGAAAGTGAAGGACTGATGGGCTTGAGGGCGAGGGCTTGATGTGATTCATGGCGAGGGTCTGATGGGATTCAAGGCTAGGGTCTGATGGGCATGAAGGCTAGTGTCTGATGGGCTTGAAGGCGAGGGTCTATTGTGCTTAAATTCGAGTCTGATGAACTTAATGGCAAGGGTCTGACGAGTTTGAAGGCAAGAGTCTGATGGGTTTGAAGGCAAGGGTGTGATGTGCTAAAAGGTGTGGGACTGATAAGCTTGAAGCGAGGGTCTGATGGGCTTAAAGGTGAGGGTCTGATGTGCTTGAAGGCCTGGGTCTGATAGCCTTGAAGACGAAGGTTGAAGGTGAGGTCCTGAGGGGCTTTAACGCTAGGGTCTGATGAGCTTGAAGACGAGGGTCTGATGGGCTTGAAGGCAAGAGTTTGATGGTCTTGAATTTGAGTGTCTGATGGGCTTGAACCCGATGTTCTGATGGGTGTGAAGACCAGGGTCTGATGTGCTTCGAGGGAAGGGCCTGATGGGCTGGGAGGGAAGGATTTGATGGGCTTGAAGTCGAGGGTCTGATCGGAATGAGGGCGGGCGGTCTGTTGGGCTTGAGGGCGGGGGTTTGTTGGGCTTGAGGGCGAGGGTCTGATGGGCTTGAAGGCGAGGATCTGATGGGCTTCAAGGCGAGTGTCCGTTGGGCTTGAATGCGAGAGTTTCAAGGGCTTGAAAGGGAGGGTTTGTTGGGTTTGAAGGCGAGGGTCTGATGGGCCTGAAGGGTAAAGTCTGATGGGCTTGAGGGCGGGGGTCTAATTGGCTTGAAGGCGAGGGTCTGATTGGCGTGAAGGCGAGGGGCTGATGGACTTGAAGGCGAGTGTCTCAGGGGCTTGAAGACGAGGATCTGATGGGCTTCAAGGCGAAGGTGTGATGGGCTTGAATGCAAGGGTATGATAGGCTTATAGGAAAGGTTCTTACTGGACATGAAGGCGAGGGTCTGATGGGCTCAAGGCGAGGGTCCGATGGGCTTGAAGGCGACGGCCTGATGTGCTTGAAGGAGAGGGTCTTATAGGCTTGAAGGCGAGGATCTGATGGGCTTGAAGGCGAGGGTCTGATGGGCTTGAAGGCGAGGGTCTCAAGGTCTCTGAAGGCGAGGGTCTCAAGGTCTCTGAAGGCGAGGGTCTCAAGGGCTTGAAGGCGAGGGTCTGATAGGCTTGAAGGCGATGTTCACAAGGGCTTGAAGGCGAGTCTCTCATAGGCTTGACGGTGAAGGTTAGATGGGCTTGAAGGCAAGGGTCTTACTGGGCATGAATGCGAGGGTATGATGGGTTTGAAGGCGATGGTTGGATAGGCTTCAAGGAGAGGATATGATGGGCTTGAAGTTATGTGCCTCACTTGCTTGAAGGAGAGGGTCTAATGGGCTTGAAGCCGAAGTGTCTGATGAGTTTTAAAGCGTGGGTCTAATGGGCTTGAAGGCATGGGTCTGTTTTACTTGAAGAAGAGGGTCTGATGGGCATGAAGGCGAGGGTGTCATGGGCTCAAAGGTGAGGATCTGATGGGCTTGAAGGCGAGGGTCTGATGTGCTTGAAGGTGTGGGACTGATGGACTTGAAAGCGAAGGTTTGATGGGCATGAAGACTTGTGCCTAATTGGCCTCAAGGCGGTGGTCGGATGGGCTTTAAGACGAGGGCCTGATGGGCTTGAAGGCGAGGGTCTAATGGCCTTAAATTCGAGGTTCTGATGAGCTTGATCGCGAGGGTCTGATGAGTTTGAAGGCGAGGTTCTGATGGGCCTGAAGGGTAAAGTCTGATGGGCTTGAGGGCGGGGGTCTAATTGGCTTGAAGGCGAGGGTCTGATAGGCGTGAAGGCGAGGGGCTGATGGGCTTGAAGGCGATGATCTGATGGACTCGAAAGCGATGATCTGATGGACTTGAAGGCGAGTGTCTCAGGGGCTTGAAGACGAGGATCCGATGGGCTTGAGGGCGAGGGCCTGATGGGCTTGAAGGAGAGGGTCTTACTGGGCATGAAGGAGACGGTATGGTGGGTTTGAAATCTATGGTATGATGGGTTTCAAGGAGAGGGTCTGATGGGCTTGAAGGAGATGGTCTGTTGGGTTTTGAAGGCGAGGGTTTGATGGCCTTGAAACCGAGGGTCTGATGGGCTTGAAGGCGAGGTTTCTGGTGACTTTGAAAGCGTGGGTCTGATGGCCTTGAAAGCGAGAGTCTGGTGGGCTTGAGGGCGAGGGTCTAATGGGCTTGAAGGCGAGGGTCTGATATGCTTGAAGACTAGGGTCTGATGGGAATGAAGGGGAGGGTGTCATGGGCTTGGAGGTGAGGACCTGATGGGCTTAAAGAAGAGTACCTGGTAATCTTGAAAGAGAAGGACTAATGGGCTTGAAGGTTAGGGCTTGATGTGCTTCAGGGAGAGGGTCTGGTGGGATTCAAGGGAAGGGTCTGATGGGCTTGAAGGCGAGGGTCTAATGGGCTTAAATTTGAGGGCCTGATGAGCTTGATCGCGAGGGTCTGATGGGCTTAAAGGTGAGGGTCTGATGGGCTTGAAGGCCTGGGTCTGATGGAATTGAAGGTGAGGGTCTGATGGGCTTGAAGGCGAGGTCCTGAGGGACTTTAAGGCTAGGGCCTGATGAGCTTGAAGACGAGGGTCTGGTGGGCTTGAACGCAAGAGTCTGATGGGCTTGAACCCAATGTTCTGATGGATTTGAAGGCCAGGGTCTGATGTGCTTCAAGGGAAGTGTCTGATGGGCTGGAATGGAAGGGTTTGATGGGCTTGAAGGCGAGGGTCTGATGGGCTTGAAGGCGAGGGTATCATGGGCCTGAAGGCGAGGATCTGATGGGCTTCAAGGCGAGGGTCCGATGGGCTTGAATGCGAGAGTTTCAAGGGCTTGAAAGCGAGGGTCTGTTGGGTTTGAAGGCGAGGGTCTGATGGCCTTCATCGAGAGGATCTTACTGGGCATGAAGGCGAGAGTCTGATGGGTTTGAAAGCGATGGTCGGATGGTCTTGAAGGATGAGCATGAAGGAAGATTCTTTGGGGCTTGAAGAATAGGGTCTGATGGTCAGGAAGGCGAGGGTGCCATGGGCTTGAAGGTGACGATCTGATGAGCTTAAAGGGGAGGGCCTGATAATCTTGAAAGTGAAGGACTGATGGGCTTGAGGGCGAGGGCTTGATGTGATTCATGGCGAGGGTCTGATGGGATTCAAGGCTAGGGTCTGATGGGCTTGAAGGCGAGGGTCTGATGGGATTAAAGGCTAGGGTCTGATGGTCATGAAGGCTAGTGTCTGATGGGCTTGAAGGCGAGGGTCTGATCGGAATGAGGGCGGGTGGTCTGTTGGGCTTGAGGGCGGGGGTTTGTTGGGCTTGAGGGCGAGGGTCTGATGGGCTTGAAGGCGAGGATCTGATGGGCTTCAAGGCGAGGGTCCGTTGGGCTTGAATGCGAGAGTTTCAAGGGCTTGAAAGCGAGGGTCTGTTAGGTTTGAAGGCGAGGGTCTGATAGCCTTCATCGAGAGGATCTTACTGGGCATGAAGGCGAGAGTCTGATGGGTCTGAAGGCGATGGTCGGATGGTCTTGAAGGATGAGCATGAAGGAAGGTTCTTTGGGGCTTGATGGCTATGGTTTGATGGGCCTAAAGGCGAGTGTCTGATGGGCCCGAAGGCAAGGACCTGATGGGCTTGAAGAAGGGGTTTGATGGGCAGGAAGGCGAGGGTGTTATGGGCTTGAAGGTGAGGATATGATGGGCTTAAAGGCGAGGGCCTGATAATCTTGAAAGCGA
The DNA here is from genome assembly GCF_036320965.1 of Panulirus ornatus. Classification (NCBI taxonomy): domain Eukaryota; kingdom Metazoa; phylum Arthropoda; class Malacostraca; order Decapoda; family Palinuridae; genus Panulirus; species Panulirus ornatus. The sequence goes on along the minus strand of NC_092277.1, from coordinate 5,843,537 downwards.
AGGACTGATGGGCCTGAGGGCAAGGGCTTGATTGTATTCATGGTGAGGGTCTGATGGGATTCAAGGCTAGGGTCTGATGGGCTTTAAGGCCAGGGTCTGATGAGTTTGAAGGCGAGGGTCTGATGGGCTAAAAGGTGCGGGACTCAAAAGCTTGAAGGCGAGGGTCTGATAGGCTTAAAGGTGAGGGTCTGATGGGCTTGAAGGCCTGGGTCTGATAGCCTTGAAGGCGCGGGCTTGAAGGCAAGGTTCTGAGGGGCTTGGAGGCTAGTGCCTGATGAGCTTGAAGACGAGGGTCTGATGGGCTTGAAGGCAAGAGTCTGATGGGCTTGAACCCGATGTTCTGATGGGTGTGAAGGCACGGTCTTATGTGCTTCAAGGGAAGGGTCTCATGGGCTGGAAGGGAAGAGTCTGATGGGCTTGAAGGCGAGGGTCTGATAGGCTTGACAGAGAGTGTCTGATGAGCTCGAAGGAGAGGGTCTGATGGGCTTGATGGCAAGGATCTGGTGGGCTTGAGGCCGAGGGTCTGATGGGCTTGAGGGTGGGGGTCTGTTGGGCTTGAAGGCGAGGGTCTGATGGGTGTGAAGGTTAGGAGCTAATGGACTTGAAGTCGCGAATCCGATGGGCTTCAAGGAGGTCTTACTGGGCATGAAGGCGAGGGTCTGATGGGTTTACAGGCGATGGTCTGATGGGCTTAAAGGCGAGGGTCTGTTGGACTCGAAGGTGGGATCTGATGGGTTTGAAGCAGAGGGCGTGGGGGGCTTCAAGGCTAGGAGCCTGATGGGCTTGAAGACGATGGTCAGATGGCTTAAAGGCGAGAGTCTCATGGGTTTGAAGGCGAGGGTCTCATGGGCTTGAATGCGAGGATCTGATGGACTTGAAGGCGACGGTCTGATGGACTTGAAGGCGACGGTCTCAAGGGCTTGAAGGCGAGGGTCTGATAGGCTTGACGGCGAGGGTGTGATGGGCTTGAAGGAGAGGGTCGTACTGGGCATGAATTTGAGGGTCTGATGGGTTTGAATGGGACGGTCGGATTGGCTTCAATTTAAGGACATGATGGGCTTGAAGGCGAGGGTCAGATGGGCTTGAAGGTGAGGGTAAGATGGAAATGAAACCGTGGGTCTCATTGGCTTGAAGGCAAGGATCTGATGGACTTGAAGGCGAGGGTCTGATGGGTTTGAGGGCAAGGGTCTCAAGGGCTTGAAGGCAAGGGTCTGATAGACTTGAAAGCGAGGGTCTGATGAGCTTGAAGGCGAGGGTCTTAGGGGCGTGAAAACGAGGGTCTGATAGGCTCAACGGCGAGGATCTGATGGGCTTGAAGGAGAGGGTCACATGGGCATGAAAGCGAGGGTCTGATGGGCTTGAAGGGGATGGTCGGATTGGCTCAATTCGAGGATTTGATGGGCTTGAAGGCGTGTGCCTGACCTGCTAGAAGGCGAGAGTCTGATGATCTTGAAAGTGAGGGTCTGGTAGGCTTGAAGGAGGGGATCTGTTGGGCTTGAGGGCGAGGGTCTGATGGATTTGGGGGTGGGGGTCTGATAGGTTTGAAGGCGAGGATCTCAAGGGCGTGAAAACTAGGGTCTGAAAGGCTTGAAGGCGAGGGTCTGATGTGCTTGAAGACTAGGGTCTGATGGGCATGAAGGCGATGGTTTCATGGGCTTGAAGGTGAGGATCTGATGGGTTTGAAGTCAAGGGTCTGATGGGCTTGAAAGCGAAGTCATGATGGGCTTCAAATCGAGGGTCTGATTGGCTTCAAAGCGAGGATGTGATGGGTTTGAAGGCGAGGGTCTGATGGGCTTGAAGGCGAGGGTCCTCAAGGGCTTGAAAGCGAGGGTCTGATAGGCTGGACGGTAAGGGTCTGATGGGCTTGAAGGAGAGGGTCTTACTGGGCATGAAGGCGAGGGTCTGATGGGTTTGAAGGCGATGGTCGGATGGGCTTGAATGCGAGGATCTGATGGGCTTGAAGGCTTAAGCCTAACCTGCTTGAAGGCAAGGGATTGATAAGCTTGAAGGAAGAGTCTGCTATGTTTGAAGGCTAGGGTCTGATGTGCTTGAAGGTGACCGTCTGATAGGGTTGAAGTCGAGTGTCTGATGGGTTTGAAGGCGAGGTGTCTGATGAGTTTGAAAGTATGGGTCTAATGGGCTTGAAGGCGAGGGCCTGTTGTGCTTGAAGAAGAGAGTATGATGGGCATGAAGGCGAGGGTGTCATGGGCTTGAAGCTGAGCATCTGATTTGCTTGAAGAGGAGGGTCTGATGTGCTTGAAGGCTAGGGCTTGATGGTCTTGAAGGCAAAGGTTTGATGGGGTTCAAGGCAAGGGTCTGATGAGCTTCAAGGCGTGGGTGTAATGGGCTTACGTTCGAGGGTCTGATATGCTTGATCGAGAGGGTCTGATGGGTTTGAAAGTAAGTGTTTGCTGGGTTTGAAGGTAAGGGTCTGATGGGCTTAAAGGCGAGGGTCTGCTGGGCTTGAGGGCATGGGTCTGATGGGCTTGAGGGCGAGTGTTTGATCCATGTGAAGGCGAGGGATTGATGAGTTTGAATGCGAGGGTCTGATGGGCTTGAAGATAAGGATCTCATGGGTTTGAAGGCGAAGATCTGATGGGCTTGAAGGTAAGGGTCTGATGGGCTTGAAGGCGAGGGTCTGATAGGCATGACGGCGAGGGTCTGATGGGCTTAAAGGAGAGGGTCTTACTGGGCATGAAGGCGAGTGTCTTACTGTGCATGAAGGCGAGGGTATGATGGGCATGAAGGCGAGGGTATGATGGGTTTCAAGGCGAGGATCTGAATGGGCTTGAAGTTATGTGCCTGACCTGCTTGAAGGCGAGGGTCTGATGAGATTGAAGGAATTGTCTCCTGGGCTTGAAGACTAGGGTCTGATGAGCTTGAAAGCTAGCGTCTGATGAGCTTGAAGTCGAAGCGTCTGATGAGTTTGAAAGTGTGGGTCTAATGGGCTTGACGGGGAGGGTCTGTTGTGCTGGAAGAGGGTCTGATGGGTATGAAGGCAAGGGTGTCATGGGCTTGAAGGTGTCTATCTGTTGGGCTTGAAGGTAAGGGTCTGATGGGCTTGAAGGCGAAGGTTTTATGGGCATGAAGACTTGGGCCTGATTGGGCTCAAGGCGAGGGTTTGATGGACTTTAAGGCTAGGAACTGATGGGCTTTAAGGCGAGGGTCTGATGGGCTTGAAGGAGAGGGTCGTACTGAGCATGAATTTGAGGGTCTGATGGGTTTGAATGGGACGGTCGGATTGGCTTCAATTTAAGGACGTGATGGGCTTGAAGGCGAGGGTCAGATGGGCTTGAAGGTGAGGGTAAGATGGAAATGAAATCTAGGGTCTCATTGACTTGAAGGTAAGGATCTGATGGACTTGAAGGCGAGGGTCTGATGAGCTTGAAGGCGAGGGTCTGATGGGTTTGAGGGCGAGGGTCTCAAGGGCTTGAAGGCAAGGGTCTGATAGACTTGAAGGCGAGGGTCTGATGAGCTTGAAGGCGAGGGTCTCAGGGGCGTGAAAACGAGGGTCTGATAGGCTCAACGGCGAGGATCTGATGGGCTTGAAGGAGAGGGTCACATGGGCATGAAAGCGAGGGTCTAATGGGCTTGAAGGGGATAGTCGGATTGGCTCAATTCGAGGATTTGATGGGCTTGAAGGCGTGTGCCTGACCTGCTAGAAGGCGAGAGTCTGATGATCTTGAAAGTGTGGGTCTGGTAGGCTTGAAGGAGGGGATCTGTTGGGCTTGAGGGCGAGGGTCTGATGGATTTGGGGGTGGGGGTCTGATAGGTTTGAAGGCGAGGATCTCAAGGGCGTGAAAACTAGGGTCTGAAAGACTTGAAGGCGAGGGTTTTATGGGCATGAAGACTTGGGCCTGATTGGGCTCAAGGCGAGGGTTTGATGGACTTTAAGGCTAGGGACTGATGGGCTTGAAGCCGAGGGTCTAATGTGCTTAAATTCGAGGTCTGATGGGCTTGATCACTAGGGTCTGATGGACTTGAAGGCGAGGGTCTGATGGGCTTTAAGGCGAGGGTCTGATGGGCTTGAGGGCGGGGGTCTGATTGGTTTGAAGGCGAGGATCTGATCGGTGTGAAGGCCAGGGGCTGATGGGCTTGAAGGCGATGATCTGATGAGCTTGAAGGCGAGGGTCTGATGGGCTTGAAGGTGAGGGCCTGATGGGCTTGAAGGAGAGGGTCTTACTGGGCATGAAGGCGACTGTATGATGGCTTTGAAGTCCATGGTCTGATGGGTTTCAAGGAAAGGAACTGATGGGCTTGAAGGCGAGGAACTAATGGGCTTGATGGCGAGGGTCTGATGGGCTTGAAGGAGAGGGTCTGCTGGGTTTTGAAGGCGAGGGTTTGATGGCCTTGAAAGCGAGGTTCTGATGGGCTTGAAGGCGAGGTGTCTGATGACTTTGAAAGTGTGGGTCTGATGGCCTTGAAGGCGAGGGTCTAATGGGCTTGAAGGCGAGGGTCTAATGTGCTTGAAGACTAGGGTCTGATGGGCTTGAAGGCGAGGGTGTCATGGGCTTGATGGCGAGGATCTCGTGGGCTTAAAGGCGAGGGCCTGATAATGTTGAAAGTGAAGGACTTACGGGCTTGAAGGCGAGAGCTTGGTGGGTTTCATGGCGAGGGTCTGATGGGACTCATGGTGAGGTCCTGATGGGCTTGAAGGCCAGGGTCTGATGGGCTTGAAGGCGAGGGTCTAATTGGCTTAAATTTGAGGGTCTGATGAGCTTGATGGCGAAGGTCTGATGGCTAAATGGTGTGGGCTTGATAAGCTGGGAGGCGAGGATCTGATGTGCTTAAAGGTGAGGGTCTGATGAGCATGAAGGCCTGCGTCTGATGGCCTTGAAGGCGAGAATCTGATGGTTTTGAAGGCGAGGTCCTATGGGGCTTGAAGGCTAGGGCCTGATAGGCTTAAAGACGAGGGTCTGATCGGCTTGAAGGGAAGAGTCTGATGGGTTGACTTTGAATGTCTAATGGGCTTGAACCCGGTGTTCTGATGGGTTTGAAAGCCAGGGTCTAATGTGCTTCAAAGGAAGGGTCTGATAGGCTTGAAGGCAAAGGTTTGATGGGCTTGAAGGCTGGTGTCTGATAGGCTTGTGGGCGGGGGTCTGTTGGGATTGAAGGCGAAGGTCTAATGGGCTTGAAGGCGAGGGTCTTATGGGCCTAAAGGTGAGGATGTGATGGGCTTCAAGGCAAGGGTCTGATGGGCTTCAAGGCGAGGGTCTGATGGGCTATAAGGCGAGAGTCTCAACAGCTTGAAGGCGAGGGTCCGATGGGCTTGAAGGCCAAGGTGTCATAGACTTCAAGGAGAGGTTCTTACTGGGCATTAAGGTAAAGGTCTGATGGGTTTGAAGGCGATGACCGGATGGGCTTCAAGGCAAGGATCTGATGGGTTTGGAGGCGAATGTCTGATGGGCTTGAGGGATGATCATTAAGGAAGGGTCTGCGGGTTTGATGGCTATAGTCCGATGGGCCTAAAGGCGGGTGTCTGATGGGCTTGAAGGCGAGGGTCTGAAGGGGATTGAAGGCGAGGTCGCTGATGAGTTTGAAAGCGTGGGCCTAATGGGTTTGAAGGTGAAGGTCTGGCGTGCTTGAAGAAGAGGGTCTGATGGGCATGAAGGCGAGGGTGTCATGGGCTTGAAAGTGAGGATCTGATGGGCTTGAAAGCGATGGTCTGATAGGCTTGAAGTAAAGGGCCTGATGTGTCTGATGGGGTTGAGGGTGACGTTCTGATGGGCTGAAAGGCGTGGGAATGATAGGCTTGAATGCGATAGACAAAACGGGCTTGAAGGCGAGGGTGTGATGGGCTTAATGGCGAGAGTGTGATGGGCTTTAAGGCGAGGATCTGATGGACTCGAAGGTGGGGTGGGATGGTCTTGAAGCCGAGGGCCTGAGGGGCTTCAAGGCTTGGGCTTCATGGGGTTCAAGACAATTGTCTGACGTGCTTGAAGGCGAGAGTCTGATGGGCTTGAATTCGAGTGTCTAATGGGCTTGAGTGCGATGTTCTGTTGGTTTGGAGGCCAGATTCTGATGGGCTTGAAAGCGAGGGTGTGATGGGCTTGAAGACGTGGGTCTGATGGGCTTGAAGGTGAGGGTCTGATGGGCTTGAAGGAGAGGATCTGGTGGGCTTGAGGGCAAGGGTCTGATGGACTTGAGGCGGAGGTCTGATAGGCTTGCAGGTAGGGTGTGATGGGCGTGAAGGCGAGGAGCTGATGGGCTTTAAGGTGGGGGTTTTATAGGCGTGAAAGCGAGGGATTTATGGGCGTGAAAGCGAGGGTCTGATAGGCTGAAGGCGAGGGTCTGGTAGGCTTGAAGGAAAGGGTCGTGCTGTGCATGAAGGCTTGCGTGTGATTGGCTTCATGGCGAGGGTCTGATGGGTTTGAAGGTGAGTACCTGATGGGCTTGAGGGCAAAGGTGTTATAGGCTTGAAGGCAATAGACAAAACGGCTTTGAAGGCGATGAGCTGATGAGTTTGAAGGCGAGGGACTCATAGGCTTGAAGGCGAGGAGCTGGTGAGTTTGAAGGCGAGGGTCTCATAGGCTTGAAGGCGAGGGTCTGATAGGCTCGACGGTGAGTCTGATGGGCTTGAAGGAGTGGGTCTGATGGGCTTCAAGACGAAAATCTGGTGGGTTTGAGGGCTAAGTTTTGATTGGCTTGAGGGCAGGGGTCTGTTGGGCTTGAATGCAAGGGACTGATGGGTGTGAAGGTGAAGAGCTGAAGGGCTTTAAGGCGAGGATCTGACGAGATTCAAGGAGAGGGTCGTACTGGGCATGAAGGCGACCGTCTAATGGGTTTGAAGGCGATGGTCGGATGGGCTTCAAGGCGAGGGTCTTGTGGGCTTGAAGGCGAGGGCCTGATGTGCTTGAAGGCGCTCTTTTAGGCTTGAAGGCAATAGACAAAACGGCCTTGAAAGCGAGGATCTGATGGGCTTGAAGGCGAGGGTCTGATAGGCTTGACTGCGAGGGTCTGATGGGCTTGAAGGAGAGGGTCTTATTGGGCATGGAGGCGAGGGTCTGATGGGTTTGAAGGCGATGGCAGGTTAGGCTTGAAGGCGTGTGGCTGACCTGCTTGAAGGCGAGGATTGATGAGCTTGAAAGAAGGGTCTACTATGTTTGAAGACAAGGGTCTGATGGGCTTGAAGATGAGCGTCTGATGGGCTTGAGGTCGAGGGTTTGATCGGCTGGAAGGTGAGGTGTCTGATAAGTTTGAAAGCATGGGTCTCATGGGCTTGAAGACGAGGGTCTGTTGTGCTTGAAGAAGAGAGTCTGGTGAGCATGAAGGCGAGGGTGTCATGGGCTTGAAGGTGAGGATCTGATGGGCTTGAAGACGAGGGTCTGATGTGCTTGAAGGCGAGAGTCTGATGGGCTTGAGTGCGAAGTTCTGATGGGTCTGAAGACCAGAGTCTGATGGGCTTGAAGAGAACGGTGTGATAGGTGTGATGGGCTTTAAACGTGGATCTGATGGGCTTGAAGGTGAGGGTCTAATGGTCTTGAGGGTGACTGTCTGATGGGCTTGAAGGAGATCTGGTGGGTATGAGAGCGAGGGTCTGATGGATTTGCGGGCTGGGGTCTGATAGGCTTGAAGGCGAGAGTATGATGGGCTTTAAGGCGAGGGTTTTATGGGCGTGAAGGCGATGGTCTGATAGGCTTGAAGGAATGGGTCTTACTGCGCATGAAGAACGTGGGTGTGATGGGCTTCATGTCGAAGGTCTGATGGGCTTTAAGGCAAGTGCCTGATGGGCTTGAAGGCGATAGACAAACGGCCTTGAAGGCGAGGAGTTGATGGGCTTGAAGGCGAGGGTGTCATAGGCTTGAAGGCGAGGGTCTCATGGGCTTGAAGGCGAGGATCTGGTGGGTTCGAGGTAGAGGGTCTGATGGGCTTGAAGGCGAGGGTCTGATGGGTGTGTAGGTGAGGAGCTAAAGGGCTTTAAGGGCTTCAAGGAGAGAGTCTTACTGGACATGAAGGCAAGGGTCTGATGGGTTTGAAGGCGATGGTCGGATGGGTTTCAAGGCGAGGGTAATATGGGCTTATAGGTGACGGTCTGATGGACTTGAAGGCGATGGCCTGATGGGCTTAAAGGAGAAAGTCTTATAAGCTTGGAGGCGATATATAAAACGGCCTTGAAGGCTAGGATCTGATGGGCTTGAAGGCGACCGTCTGGTGGGCTTGAAGGCGAAGGTCTGATGGGTTTGAAGGCGATGGTCGGATGGGATTGAAGGCGAATATCTGATGGGCTTGAAGGCGTGTCCCTAACTTGCTTGAAGGCGAGGGATTGACGAGCATGAAGGAAGGTTTTGTTATGTTTGAAGACTACGGTCTGATGGGCTTGACGTCGAGGGTCTGATGGGCTTAAAGGCGAGGTGTCTGATGAATTTGAAAGCATCGGTCTAATGGGCTTGAAGGCGAGGGTCTGTTGTTGTTGAAGAAGGGGGTCTGATGGGCATGAAGGCGAGGGTAGCATGGGCTTGAAGGTGAGGATCTGATTGGCTTGATGACGAGAGTCTGATATGTTTGAAGGAGAGGGCCTGATGGGCTTGAAGGCCATGCTCAGATGGGTTTGAAGGCGAGGATCTGATGGACCTGAAGGCGAGGGTCTGATATGCTCAACGGCGAGGGTCTCATGGGCTTGAAGGAGAGGGTCTTACAGGGTAAGAAGGCAAGGGTGTGATGGGTTTCAATGCGATGGTCGGATTGGCTTCAATTCGAGGAACTGATGGGCTTGAAATCCTGTGCCTAACATGCTTGAAGGCGAGGGCCTGATGAGCTTGAAGGAAGGGTCTGCTGGGCATGAAGGCTAGGGTCTGATGGGCTTGAAGGCGAGAGTCTGATGGGCTTGAAGGAAAGGTGTCTGATGAGTTTTAAATCGTGGTTCTAATGGGCTCGAAGGCGAAGGTCTACTGTGCTTGACGAAAAGGGTCTGATGGGTTTGAAGGCGAGGGTCTGATGGGCTTGAAGGCGAGGGTCTGATGGGCTTGAGGGCGAGGGTATGATGGGCTTGAGGGCGAGGGCATGATGGACCTGAACGCAAAGTCTTGATGGGCCTCAAATCGAGGGTCTGATTGGCTTGAAGGGGAGTGCCTGATGGGCTTGAAGGCTCAGGTCTGATGGGCTTGAAGGCGAGGGTCTGATAGGCTTGAAGGCGAGGGTCTGGTGGGCTTGAAGGAGAGGGTCTTACTGGGCATGAAGGCATGTGGCTGACCTGCTTGACGGCGAGGGATTTATGAGCTTGAAGGAAGGGTCTACTATGTTTGAAGACAAGTGTCCGATTGGCTTGAAGGTGAGCGTCTGATGGGCTTTAAGTCGAGGGTCTGATCGGTTTGAAGGTGAGGTGTCTGACATGGGTCTAATGGGCTTGAAGGCGAGGGTCTGTTGTGCTTGAAGAAGAGAGTCTGATGGGCATGAAGGCGAGGGTGTCATGGGCTTGAAGGTGAAGATCTGATGGGCTTGAAGACGAGGGTCTAATGTGCTTGAAGGCGAGAGTCTGATGGGCTTGAATTAGTGTGTGTACTGGGTTTGAGCGCAATTTTCTGATGGGTCTGAAGACCAGAGTGTGATGGGCTTGAAGAGAAAGGTGTGATAGGTGTGATGGGCTTTAAAGGTGGGTCTGAAGGGTTTGAGGGGAAGGGTCTAATGGTCTTGAAGGTGAATGTTTGATGGGCTTGAAGGAGGGGATCTGGTGGGTTTGAGAGCTAGGGTCTGATGGATTTGCGGGATGGGGTGTGATAGGCTTGAAGGCAAGGGTCTGATGGGCCTTGAGGGCGAGGAGCGTCTGATATGCTGGGCTTGAAGGCCTGTGACTAACATGCGATGATATGATGATCTTGAAGGAAGGGTCTGCTGGGCATGAAGGCTAGGGTCTGATGGGCTTGAATGCCTGTGTCTAACATGCTTGAAGCGAGGGGTTTATGGCGTGAAGGCGATGGTCTGATAGGCTTGAAGGAAAGGGTCTTACTGCGCATGAAGAACGTGGGTGTGATGGGCTTCATGTCGAGGGTCTGATGGGCTTTAGGGATAGTGCCTGCTTGGCATGAAGGCGATAGACAAAACGGCCTTGAAGGCGAGGAGTTAATGGGCTTGAAGACGAGGGTGTCATAGGGTTGAAGGCGAGGGTCTGATGGGCTTAAAGGCGAGGATCTGGTGGGCTCGAGGTATAGGGTCTGATGGGCTTGAGGGCGAGGGTCTGATGGGTGTGAACGTGAGGAGCTGAAGGGCTTTAAGGGCTTCATGGAGAGGGTCTTACTGGACATGAAGGTGAGGGTTTGATGGGTTTGAAGGCGATGGTCGGATGGGTTTCAAGGCGAGGGTATGATGGGCTTAAAGGTGAGGGTCTGATGGGCTTAAAGGAGAAAGTCTTATAAGCTTGGAGGCGATATATAAAACGGCCTTGAAGGCTAGGATCTGATGGGCTTGAAGGCGAGCGTCTGAAGGGCTTGAAGGCGAGCGTCTGATGGGCTTGAAGGCGAGCGTCTGGTGGGCTTGAAGGCGAGGATCTGATGGACTTGAAGGCGAGGATCTGATGGACTTGACGGCGAGGGTCTGGTGGGCTTGAGGCGAGGATCTGATGGACTTGACGGCGAGGGTCTGATGGGCTTGAAGGAGAGGGTCTTATTGAGCATGAAGGCGAGGGTCTGATGGGTTTGAAAGCGATGGTCGGATGGGCTTGATGGCGAGGATCTGATGGGCTTGAAGACGAGGATCTGATGGGCTTGAAGGCGTGTGCCTGACGTGCTTGAAGTCGAGGGACTGACGAACTTGAAGAAAGGGTCTGCTATGATTGAAGGCTAGGGTCTGATGGGCTTGAAGTCGAGGGTCTGATGGGCTTAAAGGTGAGGTGTCTGATGAATTTGAAAGCATTGGTTTAATGGGCTTGAAGGCGAGGGTCTGTTGTTCTTGAAGACGAGGGTCTGATATGCTTGAAGGAAAGGGTCTGATGGGTTTGAAGAAGATTTGATAGGTTTGAAGGCGAGGGCCTGATGGGCTTGAAGGCGTGGGTCTGATGGGCTTGAAGGTGTGGATCAAATGGGCTAAAATTCGAGGGTCTTATCGGCTTGATCGAGAGGGTCTGCAGGTAAGGGTCTGATGTGCTTGAAGGCGAGGATCTGCTAGGCTTGAGGGCATAGGTCTGATGGGCTTGAGGGCGGGTGCCTGATGGACTTGAAGGCGAGGGTCTGATGGTTGTGAGGGTCAGGAGTTGAAGGGCTTTAAGGCAAGGATCTGATTGACTTCAAGGAGAGGGTCTTACTGGGCATGAAGGTGAGGGTCTGATGGGTTTGAAGGCGATGGTCGGATGGGCTTCAAGGCGAGGGTCCGATGGGCTTAGAAGTGAGGGTCTGATGGGCTTGAAGGCGAGGGCATAATGGGCTTAAAAGCAAGGTCTTATTTAACTGAAGTCGATAAACAAAACGGACTTGAAGGCGACGATCTGATGGGCTTGAAGGCGTGTGTCTCATAGGCTTGAAGGAGAGAATCTGATGGACTCGACGGCGAGGGTCTGATGGGCTTGAAGGAGAGGGTCTTATTGAGCATGAAGGCGAGGGTCTTATGGTTTTGAAGGCGATCGTCGATGGACTTGAATGCGAGGATCTGATGGGCTTGAAGGCATAGGTCTGATGGGCTTGAGGGCGAGGGATTGATGAGCTTGAGGGAAGAGTGTGCTATGTTTGAAGGCTAGAGTCTGATGAGCTTGAAGCTTTAATGAGCGTCTGATGGGGTTGAAAGCGAGGTGTCTGATGAGTTTGAAAGCATGGATCTAATGGGCTTGAAGGCGAGGGTCTGTTGTGCTTGAAGAAGAGGGTCTGATGGGCATGAAGGCGAGGGTGTCATGGGCTTGAAGGTGAGGATCTGCTTTGCTTGAAGACGAGGGTCTGATGTGCTTGAAGGCTAGGGCTTGATGGGCTTGAAGGCGAAGGTTTGATGGGGTTCAAGGCAAGGGTCTGATGGGATTCAAGGCGTGGGTGTAATGGGCTTACGTTCAAGGGTCTGATGTGCTTGATCGAGAGGGTCTGATGGGTTTAAAAGTAAGAGTTTGATGGGTTTGAATGTAAGGGTCTGATGGGCTTGAAGGCGAGTGTTTGCTGGACTTGAGGGCATAGGTCTAATTGACTTGAGGGCATGGGTCTGATGGGCTTGAGGGCGAGTGTCTGATCCATGTGAAGGCGAGGGATTGATGGGCTTGAATGCGATGATATGATGCGCTTGAAGGCGAAGGGTGTCAAGGGCTTGAAGGCGAGGGTCTGATAGGCTTGAAGGCGAGGGTCTGATGAGTTTGAAGGAAAGGATCTTACTGGACATGAAAGCGAGGGTCTAATGGACTTCAAGGGGAGGGTCTAATGGGCTTGAAGATGAGCGAAGGCCGGATGTGCTTGAAGGCGAAGGTCTTATTGGCTTGAAGGCGATAGACAAAACGGCCTTGAGGGCGAGAATCTGATGGGCTTGAAGGCGAGGGCCTGATGGGCTTGAAGATGAGGGTCTCATGAGTTTGAAGGCGAGGATTTGATCGACTTGAGGGCAAGGGTCTGATATGCTTGAATGCGAGGGTCTGATAGGCATGACGGCGAGGGTCTGATGGGCTTGAAGGAGAGGGTCTACCTGGGCATGGAGGCGAGGGTATGATGGGTTTGAAGGCAATGGTCGGATGGGCTTTAAGGCGAGGATCTGAATGGGCTTGAAGTTACGTGCCTGACCTGCTTGAAGGCGAGGGTCTGATGAGCTTGAAGGAAGTGTCTCCTGGGCTTGAAGACTAGGGACTGATGAGTTTGGAGGTTAGCGTGTGATGGGCTTAAAGGCGACGATCTGATGGGCTTGAAGTCGAAGCGTATGATGAGTTTGAAAGCGTGGGTCTAATGGGCTTGACGGCGAGAGTCTGTTGTACTTGAAGAAGCGGGTCTGATGGGTATGATGGTAAGGGTGTCATGGGCTCGAAGGTGACTATCGGATGCGCTTGAAGGTGAGGGTGTGATGGGCTTGAAGGCGAAGGTTTTATGGGCATGAAGACTTGGGCCTAATTGGGCTCAAGGCGAGTGTCTGTTAGACTTTAAGGCTAGAGACTGATGGGCTTGAAGCTGAGCGTCTAATGTGCTTAAATTCGAGGATCTGATGGGCTTGGTCGCTAGGGTCTGATGGGTTTGAAGGCGAGGGTCTGATGGGCTTTAAGGCGAGGGCCTGATGGGCTTGAGGGAGGGGGTCTGATTGGTTTGAAGGTGAGGGTCTGATCGTTGTGAAGGCCAGGGGCTGATGGGTTGAAGGCAATGATCTGATGAACTTGAAGGCGAAAGTCTGATGGACTTGAAGGCGAGTGTCTTAGGGGATTGAAGACGAGGATCCGATGGGCTTCAAGGCGAGGGTGTGATGGGCTTGAAGGCGAGGGTCTCAAGGTCTTGAAGGCGATGGTCTGATGGGCTTGAAAGCGAGGGCCTGATGGGCTTGAAGGAGAGGGTCTTACTGGGCATGAAGGCGACGGTATGATGGCTTTAAAGTCCATGGTCAGATGATTTTCAAGTAAAGGAACTAATGTCCTTGAAGGCGAGGGTCTGATGGGCTTGAAGGAGAGGGGTCTGCTGGGTTTTGAAGGCGAGGGTTTGGTGTTCTTGAAAGCGAGGTTCTGATGGGTTTGAAGGCGAGGTGTCTGATGATTTTGAAAGCGTGGGTCTGATGGGCTTGAAGGCGAGGGTCTAATGGGCTTGAGGGCGACTGTCTGATGGGCTTGAAGGCGAGGGTCTGATGTGCTTGAAGACTAGGGTTTGATGGGCGAGGGTGTCATGGGCTGGAAGGTGAGGATCTCATGGGCTTAAAGGCTAAGGCCTAATAATCTTGAAAGGGAAGGACTTACGGACTTGAAGGCGAGAGCTTGATGTGTTTCATGGCGAAGATCTGATTGGACCCAAGACGAGGTCCTGATGGGCTTGAAGGACAGGGTCTAATGGGCTTGAAGGCGAGGGTCTAATTGACTTATATTTGAGGGTCTGAAGAGCTTGATGGCGAAGGTCTGATGGGACTGATAAGCTGGGAGGCGAGGATCTGATGGGCTTAAAGGTGAGGGTCTGATGAGCTTGAAGGCCTGGGTCTGATGGCCTTGAAGGCGAGAGTCTGATGGGCTTGAAGGCGATGTCCTATGGGGCTTGAAGGCTAGGGCCTGATGGGCTTGAAGACGAGGGTCTGATGGGCTTGAAGGGGAGAGTCTCATGGGTTGAATTTGAGTGTCTAATGAACTTGAGCCCGGTGTTCTGATGGGTTTGAAAGCCAGTGTCTGATGTGCTTTAAGGGAAGGGTCTGATGGGCTTTAAGGCAAGGGTTTGATGGGCTTGAAGACGAGGATGTGGTGGACTTGAGGGCTGGTGTCTGATGGGCTTGTGGGTGGGGGTCTATTGGGTTTGAAGGTGAGGGTCTAATGGGTTTGAGGGCTGGGGTTTTATGGGCCTAAAGGTGAGGATGTGATGGGTTTCAAGGCGAGGGTCTGATGGGCTTCAAGGCGAGGGTCTGATGGGCTTCAAGGCAAGAGTCTCAAGAGCTTGAAGGCGAGGGTCTGATGGGCTTGAAGGCAAAGGTGTCGTAGACTTCTAGGAGAGGTGCTTACTGGGCATGAAGCCAAAGGTCTGATGGGTTTGAAGGCGATGACCGGATGGGCTTCAAGGCGAAAATCTGATGGGTTTGAAGGAGAGTATCTGATGGGCTTGAGGGATGATCATTAAGGAAGGGTGTGCGGGCTTGATGGCTATGGTCCGATGGGCCTAAAGGTGAGCTTCTGATGGGCTTGAATGCGAGGGTCTGATGGGCTTGAAGGCGAGGTGTCTGATGAGTTTGAAAGCGTGGGCGTAATGGGATTAAAGGCGAAGGTCTGGCGTGCTTGAAGAAGAGGGTCTGATGGGCATGGATGCGAGGGTGTCATGGGCTTGAAGGTGAGGATCTGATGGGTTTGAAAGCAATGGTCTGATGGGCTTGAAGGAGAGGGCCTGATGAGCTTGAATTTGCGAGTCTGACGGCCTTGAAAGTGAGGTTCTGATGGGCTGAAAGGCGTGGGAATGATAGGCTTGAAGGCAATAGACAAAACGGGTTTGAAGGCGAGGGTTTGATGGGCTTAAAGGCGAGGGTCTGATGGTCTTTAAGGCGAAGATCTGATGGACTCGAAGGTGGGGTGCGATGGGCGTGAAGGCGAGGGCCTGAGGGCTTGAAAGCTTGGGCCTCATGTGGTTCAAGACAATTGTCTGGTGTGCTTGAAGGCGAGAGTCTAATGGGCTTGAGTGCAATGTTCTGATGGGTCTTACGACCAGAGTGTGATGGGCTTGAAGAGAAAGGTGTGATAAGTGTGATGGGCTTTAAATATGGGTCTGATGGTCTTGAAGGCAAGTGTCTAATAGTCTTGAAGGTGAATGTTTGATGGTATTGAAGGAGGGGATCTGGTGGGTTTGAGAGCTAGGGTCTGATAGGCTTGAAGGCGAAGGTCTGATGGGCCTTGAGGGCGTCTGATATGCTGGGCTTGAAGGCCTGTGCCTAACATGCGATGATATGATGATCTTGAAGGAAGGGTCTGCTGGGCATGAAGGCTAGGGTCTGATGGGCTTGAAGGATTGTGTCAAACATGCTTGAAGGCGAATGGTGTTATGGGCGTGAAGGCGAGGGTTTTATGGGCGTGAAGGCGATGGTCTGATATGCTTGAAGGAAAGCATGAAGCATACTGCGCATGAAGGACGTGGGTTTGATGGGCTTCATGTCGAGGGTCTCATGGGCTTTAAGGATAGTGCCTGCTGGTCATGAAGCAGGCACTTGAAGGAGTTAATGGGGTTGAAGACGAGGGTGTCATAGGGTTGAAGGCGAGGGTCTGATGGGCTTGAAGGCGAGGATCTGGTGGTCTCGAGGTATAGGGTCTGATGGGCTTGAAGGCGAGGATCTGGTGGGCTCGAGGTAGAGGGTCTGATGGGCTTGAAGGCGAGGATCTGGTGGGCTCGAGGTAGAGGGTCTGATGGGCTTGAGGGCGAGGGTCTGATAGTTGTGAAGGTGAGGAGCTGAAGGGCTTTAAGGGTTTCAAGGAGAGGGTCTTACTGGACATGAAGGTGAGGGTCTGATGGGTTTGAAGGCGATGGTCGAATGGGTTTCAAGGCGAGGGTATGATGGGCTTAAAGGTGAGAGTCTGATGGGCTTAAAGGAGAAAGTCTTATAAGCTTGGAGGCGATATATAAAACGGCCTTAAAGGCTAGGATCTGATGGGCTTGAAGGCTAGGATCTGATGGGCTTGAAGGCAAGAGTCTGGTGGGCTTGAAGGCGAGGATCTGATGGACTTGACGGTGAGGGTCTGATGGGCTGGAAGGAGAGGGTCTTATTGAGCATGAAGGCGAGGGTCTGATGGGTTTAAAGGCGATAGTCGGATGGGCTTGAAGGCGAGAATCTGATGGGCTTGAAGGCGTGTGCCTGATGTGCTTGAAGCCGAGGGATTGACGAACTTGAAGGAAGGGTCTGCTATGATTGAAGGCTGGGGTCTGATGGGCTTGAAGTCGATGGTCTGATGGGCTTAAAGGCGAGGTGTCTGATGAATTTGAAAGCATTGGTTTAATGGGCTTGAAGGCGAGGGTCTGTTGTTCTTGAAGAAGAGGGTCTGATGGGCTTGTAGGTGAGGATCTGATTGACTTGAAGACGAGGGTCTGATATGCTTGAAGGAAAGGGCCTGATGGGTTTTAAGAAGATTTGATAGGTTTGAAGGCGATGGCCTGATGGGCTTGAAGGTGTGGATCAAATGGACTAAAATTCGAGGGTCTTATCGGCTTGATCGAGAGGGTCTGCAGGTAAGGGTCTAATGGGCTTGAAGGCGAGGATCTGCTGGGCTTTAGGGCATAGGTCTGATGGGCTTGAGGGCGGGGGCCTGATGTGCTTGAAGGCGAGGGTCTGATGGTGTGAGGGTCAGGAGCTGAAGGGCTTTAAGGCAAGGATCTGATGGACTTCAAGGAGAGGGTCTTACTGGGCATGAAGACGAGGGTCTGATGGTTTTGAAGGCGATGGTCGGATGGGCTTCAAGGCGAGGGTCCGATGGGCTTAGAAGTGAGGGTCTGATGGACTTGAAGGCGAGGGCATGATGGGCTTAAAGGCAAGGTCTTATAGGTTTGAAGTCGAAAGACAAAACGGACTTGAAGGCGACGATCTGATGGACTTGAATGTGAGGGTCTCATAGGCTTGAAGGAGAGAATTTGATGGACTCAACGGCGAGGGTCTGATGGGCTTGAAGGAGAGGGTCTTATTGGGCATGAAGGCGAGGGTCTGATGGGTTTGAAGGCGATGGTCGATGAACTTGAATGCGAGGATCTGATGGTCTTGAAGGCTTGTGCCTAACCTGCTTGTAGGCGAGGGATTGATGAGCTTGAGGGAAGAGTGTGCTATGTTTGAAGGCTAGGGTCTGATGGGCTTGAGGCTTCAGTGAGCGTCTGATGGGGTTGAAGGCGAGGTGTCTGATGAGTTTGAAAGCATGGGTCTAATGGGCTTGAAGGCGAGGGTCTGTTGTGCTTGAAGAAGAGGGTCTGATGGGCATGAAGGCGAGGGTGTCATGGGCTTGAAGGTGAGGATCTGCTTTGCTTGAAGACGAGGGCCTGATGTGCTTGAAGGCTAGGGCTTGAAGGCGAAGGTTTGATGGGGTTCAAGGCAAGGGTCTGATGGGCTTCAAGGCGTGGGTGTAATGGGCTTACGTTCAAGGGTCTGACGTACTTGATCGAGACGGTCTGATGGGTTTGAAAGTAAGAGTTTGATGGGTTTGAATGTAAGGGTCTGATGGGCTTGAAGGCGAGGGTCTGCTGGACTTGATGGCATGGGTCTGATTGACTTGAGGGCATGGGTCTGATGGGCTTGAGGGCGAGTGTCTGATCCATGTGAAGGCGAGGGATTGATGGGACTGAATGCGATGATATGATGAGCTTGAAGGCGATGGGTGTCAAGGGCTTGAAGGCGAGGGTCTGATAGGCATGAAGGCGAGGGGTCTGATGGGTTTGAAGGAAAGGATCTTACTGGACATGAAAGCGATGGTCTAATGGACTTCAAGGGGAGGGTCTAATGGGCTTGAAGGCGAGGGTCTGATGGCTTGAAGGCGAAGGCCTGATGTGCTTGAAGGCGAATGTCTTATAGGCTTGAAGGCGATAGAGAAAACGGCTTTGAAGGCGAAGATCTGAAGGGCTTGAAGGCGAGGGTCTGATGGGCTTGAAGATGAGGGTCTCATGGCTTTGAAGGCGAGGATTTGATCGACTTAAAGGCAAGGGTCTGATGGGCTTGAGGGAAGTGTCTCCTGGGCTTGAAGATCTAGGGACAGATGAGCTTGGAGGTTAGCGTGTGATGGGCTTAAAGGCGACGGTCTGATGGGCTTGACGTTGAAGTGTCTGATGAGTTTGAAAGCGTGGGTCTAATGGGCTTGACGGCGAGGGTCTGTTGTACTTGAAGAAGAGGGTCTGATGGGTATGATGGCAAGGGTGTCATGTGCTTGAAGGTGACTATCGGATGCGCTTGAAGGTGAGGGTCTGATGGGCTTGAAGGCGAAGGTTTTATGGGCATGAAGACTTGGGCCTAATTGGGCTCAAGGCGAGGGTCTGTTAGACTTTAAGGCTAGGGACTGATGGGCTTGAAGCTGAGGGTCTAATGTGCTTAAATTCGAGGATCTGATGGGCTTGGTCGCTAGGGTCTGATGTGTTTGAAGGCGATGGTCTTAGGGGCTTCAAAGCGAAGGCCTGATGGGCTTGAGGGAGGGGGTCTAATTGGCTTGAAGGCGAGGGCCTGATGGGCTTTAAGGCGAGGGCCTGATGGGCTAGAAGGCAATGATCTGATGAGCTTGAAGGCGAGAGTCTGATGGACTTGAAGGCGAGTGTCTCAGGTGATTGAAGACGAGGATCCGATGGGCTTCAAGGCGAGGGTGTGATGGGCTTGAAGGCGAGGGTCTCAAGGTCTTGAAGGCGAGGGTCTCAAGGTCTTGAAGGCGAGGGTCTCAAGGTCTTGAAGGCGAGGGTCTCAAGGTCTTGAAGGCGAGGGTCTCATGGGCTTGAAGGCGAGGGCCTGATGGGCTTGAAGGCGAGGTCTTGATGGGCTTGAAGGAGAGGGTCTTAATGAGCATGAAGGCGACGGTATGATGGCTTTGAAGTCCACGGTCTGATGGGTTTCAAGAAAAGGAACTGATGGGCTTGAAGGCGAGGTACTAAAGGGCTTGATGGCGAGGGTCTGATGGGCTTGAAGGAGAGGGTCTACTGGGATTTGACGGCGAGGGTTTTATGGCCTTGAAAGCGAGGTTTTGATGGGCTTGAAGGCGAGGTGTCTGATGACTTTGAAGGCGTGGGTCTGATGGCCTTGAAGGCGAGGGTCTAATGGACTTGAGGGCGACGGTCTAATGGGCTTGAAGGCGAGGGTCTGATGTGCTTGAAGACTAGGGTTTGATGGGCTTGAAGGCGAGGGTGTCATGGGCTGGAAGGCGAGGATCTCATGGGCTTAAAGGCGAGGGCCTAATAATCTTGAAAGGGAAGGACTTACGGACTTGAAGGCGAGAGCTTGATGGGTTTCATGGCGAAGATCTGATGGGACTCAAGGCGAGGTCCTGATGGGCTTGAAGGACAGTGTCTAATGGGCTTGAAGGCGAGGGTCTAATTGGCTTATATTTGAGGGTCTGAAGAGCTTGATGGCGAAGGTCTGATGGGACTGATAAGCTGGGAGGCGAGGATCTGGTGGGCTTAAAGGTGAGGGTCTGATGAGCTTGAAGGCCTGGGTCAGATGGCCTTGAAGGCGAGAGCCTGATGGGCTTGAAGGCAATGTCCTATGGGGCTTGAAGGCTAGGGCCTGATGGGCTTGAAGACGAGGGTCTGATGGGCTTGAAGGGAAGAGTCTGATGAGTTGAATTTGAGTATCTAATGAGCTTGAGCCCGGTGTTCTAATGGGTTTGAAAGCCAGTGTCTGATGTGCTTCAAGGGAAGGGTCTGATGGGCTTTAAGGCAAGGGTTTGATGGGCTTGAAGACGAGGATCTGGTGGACTTGAGGGCAGGTGTCTGATGGGCTTGTGGGTGGGGGTCTATTGGGTTTGAAGGCGAGGGTCTAATGGGTTTGAAGGCGAGGCTTTTATGGGCCTAAAGGTGAGGATGTGATGGGCTTCAAGGCGAGGATGTGATGGGCTATAAGGCGAGGGTCTGATGGGCTTCAAGGCAAGAGTCTCAAGAGCTTGAAGGCGAGGGTCTTATGGGCTTGAAGGCAAAGGTGTCAGACTTCTAGGAGAGGTGCTTACTGGGCATGAAGCCAAAGGTCTGATGGGTTTGAAGGCGATGACCGGATGGGCTTCAAGGCGAGGATCTGATGGGTTTGAAGGAGAGTATCTGATGGGCTTGAGGGATGATCATTAAGGAAGGGTGTGCGGGCTTGATGGCTATGGTCCGATGGGCCTAAAGGCGAACTTCTGATGGGCTTGAATGCGAGGGTCTGATGGGCTTGAAGGCGAGGGCCTGAGGGCTTCAAAGCTTGGGCCTTATGGGGTTCAAGACTATTGTCTGATGTGCTTGAAGGCGAGAGTCTGATGGGCTTGAATTCGAGTGTCTAGTGGGCTTGAGCGCGATTTTCTGTCGGTTTGAAGGCCAAATTCTGATGGGCTTCAAAGCAAGGGTGTGATGGGCTTGAAGGAGAGGATCTGGTGGGCTTGAGGGCGAGGGTCTGATGGACTTGGGGCTTGGGTCTGATAGGCTTGAAGGCGAGTGTCTGATTGGCTTGAAGGCTAGGAGCTGATGGGCTTTAAGGCGAGGGTTTTGTGGGCGTGAAAGCGAGGGTCTGATAGGCTTGAAGGCGAGTGTCTGAAGAGCTTGAAGGCGAGGGTCTGATATGCTTAACGGCGAGGGTCTGATGGGTTTGAATGAGAGGGTCTTACAAGACAAGAAGGCAAGGATCTGATGGGTTTTAAATGCGATGGTCGGATTGGGTTCAATTCGAGGATCTGATAGGCTTGAAATCCTGTGCCTAACATGCTTGAAGGTGAGGGCCTGATGAGCTTGAGGGAAGGGTCTCCTGGTCATGAAGGCTAGGGTCTGATGGGTTTGAAGGAAAGGTGTCTGATGAGTTTTAAATCGTGGTTCTAATGTGTTTGAAGGCGATGGTCTGTTGTGCTTGAAGGAAAGGGTCTGATGGGCATGAAGGCGAGGGTGTCATGGGCTTGAAGGTGAGGATATGATGGGCTCGAAGGCGAGGGTCTGATGTCCTTGATTACTAGGGTCTGATGGGCATGAATGCGATGGATTTTATGGGCTTGAAGGTGAGGCTCTGATGGACTTGAAGGCGAAGGTCTGATGGGCTTGAAGGTGAGGGCATAATGGGCTTGAAGGCGAGGGCATGATGGGCCTGAATGCAAAGTCCAGATGGGCTTCAAATCGCGGGTCTGATTGGCCTGAATGCAAAGTCCTGATTGGCTTCAAATCGCGGTTCTGATTGGCCTGAAGGGAGTGCCTGATGGGCTTGAAGGCTCGGGTCTGATGGGCTTGACGGTGAGGGTCTCAAGAGCTTGAAGGCGAGGGTCTGATGGGCTGAAAGGTGAGGGGTCTGATGGGCTGAAAGGTGAGGGTCTGATGGACTTGAAGGCGAGGGCCTGATGGGCTTAAAGGAGAAAGTCTTATGAGCTTGGAGGCGATATATAAAACGGCCTTGAAGGAGAGGATCTGATGGGCTTCAAGGCGAGCGTCTTGTGGACTTGAAGGAGAGGGTCTGATGGGCTTGAAGGCTAGGGTCTGGTGGGCTTGGAGAGGGTCTTATTGAGCATGAAGGCGAGGGTCTACTGGGTTTGAAGGCGATGGTCGGGTAGGCTTCAAGGCGAGGGTCTGATGGGGTTAAGGCGATAGTCTGATGGGCATGAAGGTATGGATCAAATGGGCTAAAATCCGAGAGTCTGATCGGCTTGATCGCGAGGGTCTGCTGGGCTTGAGGGCATAGGTCTGATGGGCTTGAGGGCGAAGGCCTGATGGGTTTGAAGGCGAGGGTCTGATGGGTGTGAAGGTTAGGAGTTGAAAGCCTTTAAGGCAAGGATCTGATGGGCTCAAGAAGAGAGTCTTACTGGGCATGAAGGCGAGGGTCTGATGCGTTTGAAGGCGATGATCGGATAGGCTTCAAGGCGAGGGCTCGATGGGCTTAGAAGTGAGGGTCTAATAGGGCCTATAGGTGAGGGCCTGATGGGCTTAAAGGCGAAGGTCTCATAGGCTTGAAGGCGATAGACAAAACGGCCTTGAAGGCGACGATCTGATAGGCTTGAAGGCGTGCGTCTGACGGGGTTGAAGGCGAGGGTCTTATGGGCTTGAAGGCAAGGATCTGATGGACTTGACGGCGAGGTTCTGATGGGCTTGTAGGAGAGGGTCTTTTTGGTTATGAAGGCGAAGGTCTGATGGGTTTGAAGGCGATGGTCGGATGGAATTGAAGGCGAGGATCTGGTGGGATTGAAAGCGTGTGCTTGACCTGCTTGAAGGCGAGGGATTGATGAGCTTGCAGGAAGTGTCTGCTACTTTTGAAAGCTAGGGTCTGATGGGCTTGAAGCTAAGCGTCTGATGGTCTTGAAGTCGAGGGTCTGATGGGCTTGAAGGCGAGGAGTCTGTTAAGTTTGAAAGCGTGGGTCTAATGAGCTTGAAGGCGAGGGTCTATTGTGCTTGAAGAAGAGGGTCTGATGGGCATGAAGTCAAGGGTGTCATGGGCTTAAAGGTGAGGATCTGATTGGCTTGGGACGAGGGTCAGATGTGCTTGAAGGCTAGGGCCTGATGGGCTTGACGGAGAAGGTTTGATGGGGTTGAAGGCGAGGACCTGATGGGCTTCAAGGCATGGGTCTGATAGGCTTGAAGACGATGGTCTGATGGGCTTAAAGGCGTGAATCTAATGGGCTTAAATTCGAGGGTCTGATTGGCTTTTTCACGAGGATCTGATGGGTTTGAAGGTAAGGGTCTGATGGGCTTAAAGGCAGGGGTCTGCTGGGCTTGCGGGCATGAGTCTGATGGGCTTGAGGGCGGGCGCCTGATGGGCTTGAAAGCGATGATCTGATGGGCTTGAAGGCAAGGGTCTCAAGGACTTGAAGGCGAGGGTCTGATAGGCTTGAAGGCAAGGGTCTGATGGGCTTGAAGGCAAGGGTCTGATGGGCTTGAAGGCAAGGGTCTGATGGGCTTGAAGGCAAGGGTCTGATGGGCTTGAGGGAAAGGGTCTTACTGGACATGAAGGCGAGGGTCTGATGGGCTTGAGGGAAAGGGTCTTACTGAACATGAAGGCGAGGGTCTGATGGGCATGAAGGCGAGGGTCTGATGGGCTTGAAGGCGAGTGTCTCGAGGGTTTGAAGGGGAGGATCTGATTGCCTTGAATGCGAGGGTTTGATGGGCTTGAAGGCGAGGTTCTCAAGGTCTTGAAGGCGAGGGTCTGATAGGCTTGACGGCGCGGGTCTGATGGGCTTGAAGCTGAGAGTCTTACTGGACATGAAGGCAAGGGTATGATGGGTTTGAAGGCGATGGTCGGATGGGCTTCAAGGCGAGGATCTGATGGGCTGAGGTTATATACCTGACCTGCTTGAAGGCGAGGGTCTGATGAGCTTGAAGGAAGGGTCTCCTGGGCTTGAAGGCTAGGGTATGATGGGTTTGAAGGTGAACATCTGATGGGCTTAAAGATGAGGGTCTGATGGGTTTGAAAGCGAAGTGTCTGATGAGTTTTAAAGCGTGGGTCTAATAGGTTTGAAGGCAAGAGTCTGTTGTGCTTGAAGAAGAGGGTCTGATGGGCATGAAGGCGAGGGTGTCATGGTCTTGAAGGTGAGGATCTGATGGGCTTGAAGGCGAAGGTCTTTTGTGCTTGAAGGTAAAGGTCTGATGGGTTTGAAGGTGAAGGTTTGATGGGCATGAAGACTTTGACCTAATTGGCCTCAAGGCGAGTGCCTGATGGGCTTGAAGGCGAGGGTCTAATGGGCTTAAATTCGAGGGTCTGAAGGGCTTGATTGTTCGTGTCTGATGCGTTTGAAGGCGAGGATCTCAAGGGCTTCAAGGCGATGGTCTGATGGGCTTGACGGCGAGGGTCTGATGGGCTTGAAGGAGAGTGTCTTACTGGGCATGAAGGCGAGGGTATGATGGGTTTGAAGGCGATGGTCGGATGGGCTTCAAGGTGAGGATCTGATGGGCTTGAAATCATGTGCCTTACCTGCTTGAAGGCGAGGGTCTGATTAGCTTGAAGGAAGGGTCTCCTGGGCTTGAGGGTTAGCGTCTGATGGGCTTAAAGGCGAGGGTCTGATGGGCTTGAAAGCGAAGTGTCTGATGAGTTTGAAAGCGTGGGTCTAATGTCCTTACAGGCGAGGGTCTGTTGTGCTTGAAGAAGAGTGTCTGATGGGCATGAAGGCGAGGGTATCATGGGCTTGTAGATGAGGATCTGATGGATTTGAAGGCGAGGGTCTGATGTGCTTGAAGGCGAGGGCCTGTTGGGCTTGAAGGCGAAGGTTTGATGGGCATGAAGACTTGGGCCTAATTGGCCTCAAGGCGGGGATCTGATGGGCTTTAAGGCGAGGGTTTGATAGGCTTGAAGGCAATGGTTTAATAGGCTTAATTCGAGGGTCTGATGGCTTTGAAGGTGAGGGTCTGATGGGTTTGAAAGTTAGGGTCTCATGGGCTTGAGGGCGAGGGTCTAATGGGCTTGAGGGAGGGGTCTGATGGGCTTGAAGGCGAGTGTCTGATTGGTGTGAAGGCCAGGGCCTTAAGGGGCATGAAGGCGAGGGTCTGATGAGCTTGAAGGCGAGGGCCTGATGGGCTTGAAGGCGAAGGCTTGATGGGTATGAAGATTTGGGCCTAATTGGCCTCAAGGCGGGGATCTGATGGCCTTTAAGACGAGGGTTTGATGGGCTTGAAGGCAAGGGTTTAATGGGCTTAAATTCGAGGGTCTGATTGTCTTGATCGCGAGGATCTGATGGCTGTGAAGGTGAGGGTCTGATGGGTTTGAAGGCTAGGGTTTGATGGGCTTGAGGGCGGGATCTAATGGGCTTGAAGGCGAGGGGCTGATGGGCTTGAAGGCGATGATCTAATGGGCATGAAAGCGAGGGTCTGATGGACTTGAAGGCGAGTGTCTCAGGGGCTTGAAGACGAGGGTGTGATGCACTTGAAGGTGAGGGTCTGCTGGGTTTGATGGCCTTGAAAGCGAGGATCTGATGGGCTTAAAGGCGAGGATCTGATTGGCTTGAAGACGAGGATGTGATGGGCTTCAAGGCGAGGATGCGATGCGCTTGCAGGCGAGGGTCTGCTGGGTTTTAAGGCAAGGGTTTGATGGCCTTGAAAGCGAGGATCTGATGGGCTTGTGGGCAAGGTGTCTGATGACTTTGAAAGCGTGGGTATGATGGCCTTGAAGGCGAGGGTCTGATGGACTTAAAGGCGAGGATCTGATTGGCTTGAAGACGAGGATCTGATTGGCTTGAAGACGAGGATGTGATGGGCTTCAAGGCGAGGATGCGATGCGCTTGCAGGCGAGGGTCTGCTGGGTTTTAAGGCAAGGGTTTGATGGCCTTGAAAGCGAGGATCTGATGGGCTTGTGGGCAAGGTGTCTGATGACTTTGAAAGCGTGGGTATGATGGCCTTGAAGGCGAGGTTCTGATGGACTTAAAGGCGAGGGTCTGATGGGCTTGAAGGCGAGGGTCTGATGGGCTTGAAGGCGAGGGTCTGCTGGGTTTTGAAGGTGAGGGTTTGATGGCCTTGAAAGCGAGGGTCTGATGGGCTTGAAGGCGAGGTGTCTGATGACTTTGAAAGCGCTTGTCTAATGGGCTTGAAGGCGAGGGTCTTATGTGCTTGAAAACTAAGGTCTGAGGTGCATGAAAGCAAGGGTGTCATGGGCTTGAAGAGGAGAAAGTGATGGGCTCAAAGGCGAGGGCTTGATGATCTTGAAAGGAAGAACGGATGGGCTTGAGGGCGAGGGCTTGATGGGCTTCATGGAGAGTGTCTGATGGGCTTCAAGGCGAGGGTCTGATGGCTTCAAGGCGAGGGTCTGATGGCTTCAAGGCCAGGATCTGATGGGCTTGAAGGCGAGGGTCTAATGGGCTTGAAGGCGAGAGTCTCATATGCTTGAAGGCGAGGATCTGATGGGTTTGAAGGCAAAGGTGTCATGGGCTAAAAGGTGTGGGAATGACGGGCTTAAAGGTGAGGGTCTGATTGGCTTGAAAGCCTAGGTCTGATGCCCTTGAAGGCGAGGTACTGAGGTTCTTCAAGGCTAGGGCCTGATGGGCTTGAAGACTAAGGTCTAATGGCCTTGAAGGTGAGAGTCTGATTGGTTTGATATTGAGTGTCTGATGGGCATGAACGCGATTCTCCGATGGGTTTGAAGGCCAGGGTTTGATGGGCTTCAAGGCAAGGGTGTGATGGGCTGGAGGGGGAGGGCCTGATGGGTTTGAAGGAGAGGGTCTTACTGGGCAATAAGGCCAGGGTCTGATGGGATTGAAGGCGATGGTCTGATGGGCTTTAAGGCGAGGGCATGATGGGCTTAAAGGCAAGAGTTTGATGGGCATGAGGGCGAGGTGTCTGATGAGTTTGAAGGCGTGGGTCAGGTGGGCTTGATGGTGAAGATCTGATGGTCTTGAAGGCGAGTGTCTCATGGCCTTGAAGGCGAGTGTCTGTTGTTCTTGAAATCTATGGTCTGATGGGCATGAAGGTGAGGGTCTGATGGGCTTGAAGTCGAGGGTCTGACACTTGAAGGTGTGTGTCTGATCTACTTAAAGGCGGGGGCCTGATGGGCTTGAAAGCGAGGGTCTGATGGAATTGAATTCGAATGTCTGATGGGCTTGAAGGCGAGGGTCTGATAGGCTTGAAGGCCAGCATTTGATGTGCTTGAAGGCATGGTTCTGATGGGCTTGAAGGCGAGGATCTGGTGGGCTTGAAGGCGAGGATCTGATGGGCTTGAAGGTGAAGATCTGATGGGTGTGAAGGAGAGGGGCTGATGGGTGTAAAGGAGAGGGGCCGATATGCTTGAAGGCGAGGAACTAATTGGCTTGAAGGCGAGGGTCTCATGGGCCTGAAGGCGAGGATCTGAGTTGTTTGAAGGCGAGGGTCTGATGGACTTGAAGGCAAAAGTCTTAAGGGATTGAAGGTGAGGGTCTGATGAGCTTGAAGGCGAGGATCTTGTGGGCTTTAGGGCGAGTGTGATGGGTTTGAGGGCGGGAGTCTATTGGACTTGAGGGCGAGGGTCTGATGAGTGTGAAGGAGAGGGTCTGATTGGCTTAAAGGCGAAGATCTTATGGGCTTGAAGGCGAGGTTCTGATGGGCTTAAAGGCGAGGGTCACATTGGCTTGAAGGCGAGGATCTGATTTGCTTCAAGACGAGAGTCTGATGGGATTGAAGTCGAAAGTCTGATGGGCTTGAAGGCGAGGGTCTGATGGGCTTGAAGGCTTGGGTCATATGAGGATAAGGAAGGGGTATCAGTGCTTGAAGGCTAGGGTCGAATGAGGATGAAGGAAGGGGCATCAGCGTTTGAAGGCTAGGGTCTAATGAACCTAAAGGCGAGGGTCCAATGGACTTGCAGCCGAGGGTCTAATGGGCTTGAATAAGAGGTGTCTGATAAGCTTGAAAGCGTGGGTCTGATGTGCTTGAAGAAGTGTGTGTGATGGGCATGAAGGCGTATGTCTGATATGCTTAAAGGCGAAAGCATGATGGGCTTAAAAACGAGGGTCTGTTGGGATTGAATTCGAATATCTGATGGACTTGAAGGCGAGGGTCTGATGGGCTTGAAGGCAAGGGTGTGATTTGCTTGAAGGCGTGTGTCTGATGGACTTGAAGGCGAGGATCTGGTGGGCTTTAGGGCGAGAGTCTGATGGGCTTGAGGGCGAGGTTCTGTTGGGCTTGAAGGTGAGGGTCTGATGGGTGTGAAGGCGAGGTGCTGATGTGCTTGAAGGCGAGGATCTGATGGGTTTGATGGCGAGGGTTTGATGGGCTTGAAGACTAGGGTCTCATGGGCCTGAAGGTGAGGATCTGAGTTACTTCAAGGCGAGGGTTTGATGGGCTGGAATGCGAAAGTCTCAAGGGGCTTGAAGGCGAGGACCTGATGGGCTTCAAGGTGAGGGTCTGATGGGGTTGAAGGCAAAAGTCTAAAGGGTTTGAAGGCGAGGATCTGATGGGCTTGAAGGTGAGGATCTTGTGGGCTTTAGGGCGATAGTCTGACGGGCTTGAGGGCGTGGGTCTATTGGGCTTGAAGGCGAGGGTCTGATGGGTTTGAAGGAGAGGGGCTGATCGGCTTAAAGGTGAAGATCTGATGGGCTTGAAGGCTAGGCTCTGATTTGCTTTAAGGCGAGGGTCTGATGGGATTGAAGGCGAAATTCTCTTGGGCTTGAAGGCGAGAGTCCGATGGGTTTGATGGCGAGGATCATATGAGGATGAAGGAAGGGTCATCGGTGTTTGAAGGCAAGGGTTAATGGGCCTGAAGGCGAGCGATTGATGGGCTTGTAGCTGAAGGTTTGATGGGCCTGAAGGCGAGGTGTCTGATAAGATTGAAAGCGTGGGTCTAATGGGCTTGAAGGCGAAGGTCTGATGTGCTTAAAGAAGAGGGTTTGATGGGCATGAAGGCGTGTGTCTGATATGCTTAAAAGCGAGGGCCTGATGGGCTTAAAATCGAGAGTCTGTTGGGATATAATTCGAATGTCTGATGGGCTTGAAGGCGAGGGTCTGATGGGCTTGAAGGCGTGGTTGTAATTTGTTTGAAGGCGTGGGTCTCATGGACTTGAAGGCGAGAGTCTGGTGGGCTTTAGGGCGAGTCTGATATGCTTGAGGGCTGGGGTCTGTTGGGTTTGAAGGTGAGGGTCTGATGGGTGTGAAGGCGAGGTGCTGATGTGCTTGAAGGCGAGGATCTGATGGGTTTGAAGGCGAGGGTTTGATGGGCTTGAAGGCTAGGGTCTCATGGGCCTGAAGGCGAGGATCTGATTTGCTTCAAGGCGCGGGTCTGATGGGCTTGATGGCTGGGGTCTGATGGGCTTGAAAGCGAGGATCTGATAGGCTTGAGGGCGGGGGTCTAATGGTCTTGAAGGCGAAGGTCTGATCGCTGTGAATGCGAGGGGCTGATGAGTTTGAAGAAAAGGTTGTGATGGGCATGAAGGCGTGTGTCTGATATGCTTAAAGGCGAAGGCATGATGGGCTTAAAATCGAGGGCCTGTTGGGATTAAATTCGAATGTCTGATGGGCTTGAAGGAGAGGGTCTGATGCGCTTGAAGGCATGGGTGTGATTTGCTTGAAGGCGTGGGTCTGATGGACTTGAAGGCGAGGATCTGGTGGGCTTTAGGGCGAGAGTCTGATGGGCTTGAGGGCGGGGGTCTGTTTTGCGTGAAGGTGAGGGTCTGATGGGTGTGAAGGCGAGGTGCTGATGTGCTTGAAGGCGAGGGATGTGATAGGTTTGAAGGCGAGGGTTTGATGGGCTTGAAGGCTAGGGTCTCATGGGCCTGAAGGTGAGGATCTGAGTTACTTTAAAGCGAGGGTCTGATGGGCTGGAATACGGAAGTTTCAAGGGGCTTGAAGGCGAGGGTGTGATAGGCTTGAAGGCGAGGACCTGATGGGCTTTAAGGCGAGGGTCTGATGGGGATGAAGGCAAAAGTCTCAAGGGTTTGAACGCGAGGATCTGATGGGCTTGATGGCGAAGATCTTGTGGGCTTTAGGGCGATAGTCTGACGGGCTTGAGGGCGTGGGTCTACTGGGCTTGAATGCGAGGGTCTGATGGGTGTGAAGGAGAGGGGCTGATCGGCTTAAAGATGAATATCAGATGGGCTTGAAGGCGAGGCTCTGAAGGGGTTAAAGGCGAGGGTCTGGTGGGCTTGAAGGCTAGGATTTGATTTGCTTCAAGGCGAGGGTCTGATGGGATTGAAGGGGAAAGTCTCATGGGCTTGAAGGCGAGGGTCTGATGGATTTGAAGGCAAGGGTCATATGAGGATAAAGGAAGGGGCATCGGTGCTTGAAGGCTAGGGTCTAATTTGCCTGAAGACGAGCGACTGATGGGCTTGTAGCCGAAGGTATGATGGGTTTGAAGGCGTGGTTGTAATTTGTTTGAAGGCTTGTGTCTGTTGGACTTGAAGGCGAGGATCTGGTGGGCTTTAGGGCGAGAGTCTGACGGGCTTGAGGGCAGGGGTCTATTGGGTTTGAAGGTAAGGGTCTGATGGGTGTGAAGGCGAGATGCTGATGTGCTTGAAGACGAGGATCTGATGGGATTGAAGGCGAGGGTTTGATGGGCTTGAAGGCCAGGGTTTGATGGGCTTGAAGGTGAGGGTGTCATGGGCTTGAAGGTGAGGATTTGATGGGATTGGAGGCGAGGATCTGATTTGCTTCAAGGCGAGGATCTGATGGGCTTGGGGGCGGGGGTCTAATGGGCTTGAAGGCGAGGGTCTGATCGGTGTGAATGCGAGGGGCTGATGAATTTGAATGCGATAATCTGATGAGCTTGAAAGCGAGGGTTTGATGGACTTGAAGGGATTCAAGGCGAGTGTGTTATGGGCTTGAAGGCGAGGGTCTCAAGGGCTTGAAGGCGAGGTTCTCAAGGGCTTGAAGGAAAGGGTCTGAAGGGCTTGAAAGCTATGGCCTGATGTGCTTGAAGAAGAGGGTCTTATTGGGCGCGAAGGCGAGGGTATGATGGGCTTGAAGGCGGGGGTCTGATGGGCTTGAAGGCGAGGGTGTCATGGGCTTGAAGGTGAGGATTTGATGGGCTTAAAGGCGAGGACCTGATGTTCTTGAAAGTGAAGGACTGATGGGCTTGAAGGCAATGGCTTGGTGGGCTTATGGAGAAGGTCTGATGGGATTTAAGAAGAGGATTTGATGGGTTTGAAGACCATTGTCTGATGGGCTTGAATGTCAGGGTCTAATGGGCTTAAATTTGAGGGTCTGATAAGCTTGATGGCGAGTGTCTGACGAGTTTGACGGAGAGGGTCTTTTGGGCTTGAAGGTGAGGGTATGATGGGCTAAAAGGTGTGGGACTGATAGAATTGAAGGAGAGGGTCTGATGGACTTAAAGGTGAGGGTTTGATGGGCTTGAAGGCCTTGGTCTGATGGGCTTGAAGGCGAGGTCCTAAGGGGCTTCAAGCTTAGGGCCTGATGGGCTTAAAGACGAGGGTTTGATGGGCTTGAAGCTGAGAGTCTGATGGGCTTGATTTTGAGTGTCTGATGGGCTTGAACCCTATGTTCTGATGTGTTTGACGGCTAGGGCTTGATGGGCTTCAAGGCAAGGGTCTGATGGGCTGAAAGGGGAGGATCTGATGGGCTTGAAGGCAAGGGTCTGATGAGCCTGGAGGCGAGGGTCTGCTGGGCTTGAAGGCAAGAGTATGATGGGCATGAAGGTGAGGTGTCTGATGAGTTTGAAGGCGATGATCTGATGGGCTTGAAGACGAAGTGTTTCAGGGGCTTGAAGACGAGGCTCTGATGGGTTTCAAAGCTAGGATGTGATTGGCTTGAAGGCGAGGGTCTAAAGGGCTTGAAGGCAAGGGTCTGATGGGCTTGAAGATGATGGCCTGATGGTCTTGAAGGAGAGGGTCTTACAGGGTATGAAGGCAAAGATATGATGGGTTTGAAGTCGATGGTCTGATGGGTTTCAAGGAAAAGATTTGATGGGCTTGAAGGAGAGGGTGTGATGAGCTTGAATGCGAGGGTCTGATGAGCTTGAAGGCGAGGGTCCGATGAACTTGAAGGCGAGGGTCCGATGAACTTGAAGGCGCGGGTTTGAGGGCGTTGAAAGTGAGGGTCTGATGGGCTTGAAGGAGAAGGTCTGATGGGCTCAAAGACTAGGTTCTAATGGGCATGAAGGCGAATGTGTCATGGGTTTGAAGGTGAGGATCTGATGGGCTTAAAGGCGAGGGCTTGATGATTTTGAAAGCGAAGGACTGATGGGCTTGAAGGCGATGGCTTGATTGGCTTCATGGCGTATGTCTGATGGGATTTAATGCGAGTGTCTGATGGGTCTGAAGGGCTTGAAGGTGAGGATCTATTGGGCTAAAATGTGTTGGACTAATAGGCTTGAAGGCGAGGGTCTGATGGGTTTGAAGGTTTGAAGGCTTGAAGGTAAGGGGCTGATGGATTTGAAGGCCATGGTCTGATGGGTATGAAGGCGAAGGTCTAATGGGCTTAGATTTTAGGGTCTGATGAGCTTGTTGGCGTGGGTCTGATGAATTCGATGGCGAGGGTCTGATGGGCTAAAAGGTGTGGGACTGATAGGATTGAAGGCGAGGGTCTGATGGGCTTAAAAGTGAGGGTCTGATTGGCTTGAAGGCCTGAGTCTGATGCCCATGAAGGCGAGGCTCTGATGGGCTTGAATGCGAGGTACTAAGGTTCTTCAAGGTCAGGGCATGATGGGCTTGAAAACGAGGGTCTGATGGGCTTTAAGACGAGATTCTGATGGGCTTGAATCCGATGTTCTGATGGGTTTGAAGGCCAGGGTCTGATGGGCTTCAAGCCAAGGGTGTGATGGGCTGGAGGGGGAGGGTCTGATGGGCTTGAAGGCGATGGTCTGTTGGGATTGAATTCGAATGTCTGATGGGCTTGAAGGCGAGGGTCTGATGGGCATGAAGGCGAGGGTGTGATTTGCTTGAAGGCGTGGGTCTGATGGACTTGAAGGCGATGGTCTGTTGGGCTTGAAGGCGAGGGTGTGATGAGCTTGAAGGCGAGGGTCTGCTGTGATTGAAGGCGAGGGTCTGCTGGGATTGAAGGCAAGGGTCTGATGGGCATGAAGGCGAGGTGTCTGATGAGTTTGGAAGCGTGGGTCTGATGGGCTTAATGGTGAAGATCTGATGGTCTTGAAGGAGAGTGTCTCATGGCCTTGAAAGTGAGAGTCTGTTGTTCTTGAAATTAATGGTCTGATGGGCATGAATATGAGGGTCTGATGGGCTTGAAGTGAAGGGTCTGATTCACTTGAAGGCGTGTGTCTGATCTGCTTAAAAGCGAGGGCCTGATGGGCTTCAAGGCGAGGGTCTGATGGGATTGAATTCGGGTGTCTGATTGGCTTGAAGGCGAAGGTCTGATGGGCTTGAAGGCGAGGGTCTGATGGGCTTGAAGGCGAGGGTCTGAAGTGTTTGAAGGCATGGGTCTGATGGGCTTGAAGCAGAGGATCTGATGGGCTTCAGGGCGAGGGTCCGATGGGCTTGGGGGCGGGGGTCTGTTGGGTTTGACGGCGAAAACCTGATGGATGTGAAGGAGAGGGACTGATGGGCTTCAAGGCGAGGAACTGATTGGCTTGAAGGCGAGGATCTGATGGGTTTGAAGGTGAAGGTATAATGGGTCTGAAGTCGAGGATGCGAGTTCTTTAAGGCGAGGGTCTGATGGGCTTGAATGCGAAAGTCCGAAGGGGCTTGAAGCCGGGGGTCTGATGGGCTTGAAGGCGAAAGTCTCAAAGGCTTGAAGGCGTTCGTCTTGTGGGCTTTAGGGCGAGAGTCTGATGGGTTTGAGGGCGGGGGTCTATTGGGCTTGAAGGCGAGGGTTTGAAGGGTGTGAAGGGGTGGGGTTGATCGGCTTAAAGGCGAAGAACTGATGAGCTTGAAGGCGAGGGTCTCATGGTCCTGAAGGCGAGGATCTGATTTGCTTCAAGGCGACGGTCTGATGGGATTGAACGCGAAAGTCTGATGGGCTTAAAGGCGAGGGTCTTATGGGCTTGAAGGCAAGGCTCTGTTGAGGATGAAGGAAGGGTCATCGGTGCTTGAAGGCTAGGGTCTAATGGGCCTAAAGGTGAGCCTCTAATGGGCTTGCAGGCGAGGGTCTGATGGGCTTGTAGGTGAGGTGTCTGATGAGCTTGAATGCGTGGATCTAATGGGCTTGAAGGCGAGGGTCTGATGTGCTTGAAGAAGAGGGTGTGATGGGCATGATATGCTTAAAGGCGGGGCCTGATGGGCTTAAAAGCGAGGGTTTGTTGGAATTGAATTAGAATGTCTGATGGGCTTGAGGGCGAGGGTGTGATGGACTTGAGGCGAGGATGCGATTTGCTTGAAGGTTTCGGTCTGATGCCTTGAAGGCGAGAATCCGGTGGGCTTTAGGGCAAGGGTCTAGTGGTCTTGAGGGCAGGGTCTGTTGGGCTTGAAGGCGAGGGTCTGATGGGCTTGAAGGAGAGGTGTCTGATGACTTTGAAAGCGTGTGTCTGATGGCCTTAAAGGCGAGGGTCTGATGGGCTTGAGGACTAGGGTCTGTTGGGCATGAAGGCGAGGGTGTCATGAGTTTGAAGGTGAGGATCTGATGGGCTTAAAGGTGAGGGCTTGATGATCTTGAAAGCGAACGACTGATGGGCTTGAAGGCTAGGGCTACATGGGCTTCATGGCGAAGGTCTGATGGGAATCATGGCCAGGGTTTGATAGAATTGAAGGCGAGGGTCTGATGAGTTTGAAGGCGATGGTCTGATGGGCTTGAATGAGAGGGTCTGATGGGCTAAAAGATGTGGGACTGATAGGATTGAAAGCGAGGGTCTGATGGGCTTAAATGTGAGGGTCTGATGGACTTGAAGGCCTGTGTCTGATGATCTTGAAGGCGAGGGTGTGATGGGCTTGAAGGCGGGGGTCTGATGAGCCAAAAGGTGTGGGACTGATAGGTTTGAAGGCGAGGGTCTGATGGCGTTGAAGGCCTGGGTCTGATGGCCTTGTAGGCGAGGGTTTGATGGCTTGGAAGGCCAGGGTCTGATGGGTTTGAAGGCGAGGGTCTAATAGGGTTAAACTTTAGGGTTTAATGAGCTTGATGGCGAGGGTCTGATGAGTTTGATGACGAGGGTCTGATGGGCTTGAAGGCGAGGGTCTTATGGGCTTGAAGGCGACGGTCTGATGGGCTAAAAGGTGTGGGACTGATCGGATTAAAGCCCGGGGCCTGATGGGCTTGAATGTTAGGTTCTGATGGGCTAAAAGTGAGGGTCTACCTGGCTTTAAGGCCTGGTTCTGATGGCCTTGAAGGTGAGGGTCTGATACGCTTGAAGGAGAGGTACTGAGGTTCTTCAAGGGGCCTGATGGGCTTGAAGACAAGGGTCTGATGGGTTTGAAGGAGAGGGTTTTACTGGAAATGAAGGCGAGGATCTGATGGGTTCGAAGGCAATGGTATGATTGGCTTGAAGGCGAGGGTCTGATGGGCTTGGAGGTCAGGGTTTGATGGGATTGAAGGCGAGGGTCTGATGGGACTGAAGGCGTGGGTATGATGGGCTTAAAGGCAAGAGTCTGATGGGCATGAAGGCGAGGTGTCTAATGAGTTTGAAAACGTGGGTCTGATGGGCTTGATGGTGAAGGTCTGATGGTCTTGAAGGCTAGTGTCTGTTGTTTTTGAAATCGATGGACTGATGAGCATGAAGGTGAGGGTTTGATGGGCTTGAAGTCGAGTGTCTGATGCATTTTAAGGCGTGTGTCTGATCTGCTTAAAGGTGAGGGCCTGATGGGCTTGAAAGCGAGGGTCTGATGGAATTGAAATCGAATGTCTAATGGGCTTGAAGGCGAGGGTCTGATAAGCTTGAAGGCGAGGATCTGATGTGCTTGAAGGCATTGGTCTGATGGGCTTTAGGGTGATGATCCGATGGGCTTGAAGTCGAGGGTCTGATGCACTTGAAGGGGTGTGTCTGATCTGGTTAAAGGCGAGGGTCTGATGGGCTTGAAAGCAAGATTCTGATGGAATTGAATTCGAATGTCTGATGGGTTTGAAGGCGAGGGACTGGTGGGCTTTAGGGCTAGGGTCTGATTGGCTTGAAGGCGAGGATCTGATGGGTGTGAAGGAGAGGGGCTGTTGGGCTTGGAGGCGAGGAACTGATTGGCTTGAATGCGAGGTTCTGATGGTCATGAAGGTGACTGTCTCATGGGCCTGAAGGTGAGGATCTAATTTGCTTGATGGCGAGGGTCTGATGGGCTTGAATGCGAAAGTCTCAAGGGGCTTGAAGGCAAGGAAGTGATGGGCTTGAAGGCTAGGATCTGATAGGCTTCAAGGCGAGGGTCTGATGGACTTGAAAGCTAGGATTTTGTGGGTTTTCGGTCGAGTGTGATGGGCTTGAGAGTGGGAGTCTATCGGACTTGAAGGCGAGGGTCTGATGGGTGTGAAGGAGAGGGTGATCGGTTTAAAGGTGAAGATCTGATGGGCTTCAAGCGAGGTTCTGATGGGCGTAAAGGCGAGCGTCTCATGGGTCTGAAAGCGAGGATCTGATTTGCTTCAAGGCGAGGGACTGATGGGATTGAAGGCGAGAGTCATATGACTATGAAGGAAGGGTCATCGGTGTTTGAAGGCTAGGGTCTACTGGGCCTGAAGGAGAGCGACAGATGGCCTTGCAGCCGTGGGTCTCATGGGCTTGAAGGAGAGGTGTCTGATAAGCTTGAAAGCGTGGGTCTAATGAGCTTGAAGGCGAGGGTCTGATGTGCTTGAAGAAGAGGGTGTGATGGACATGAAGGCGTGTGTCTGATATGCTTAAACGCGAGGGCCTGATGGGCTTAAAATCGAGGGTCTGTTGGGATTGAATTCAAATGTCTGATAGGCTTGAGGGCGAGAGTCTGATGGGCTGGAAGGCGTGTGTGTGATTTGTTTGAAGGCTTGGGTCTCATGGACTTGAAGGCGAGGATCTGGTGGGCTTTAGGGCGAGAGTCTGATGGGCTTGAGGTCTGGGGTCTGTTGGGTTTGAAGGTGAGGGTCTGATGAGTGTGAAGGCGAGGTGCTGATGTGCTTGGAGGCGAGGATCTGATGGGTTTGAAGGCGAGGGTTTGATTGGCTTGAAGGCGAGGGTCTCATGGGCCTGAAAGCGAGGATCTGAGTTACTTCAAGGCGAGGGTCTGATGGGCTGGAATGCGAAAGGGGCTGGAATGCGAAAGGGGCTGGAATGCGAAAGGGGCTGGAATGCGAAAGGGGCTTGAAGGCGAGGGTGTGATGGGCTTGAAAGCGAGGATCTGATCGGCTTCTGATTGGGGTTGAAGGCAAAAGTCTCAAGGGTTTGAAGGCGAGGATCTGATGGGCTTCAGGATCTTGTTGGCTTTAGGGCGAGAGTCTGACGGGCTTGAGGGCGTGGGTCTATTGGGCTTGAAGGCGAGGGTCTGATAGGTATGAAGGAGAGGGTCTGATCGGCTTAAAGGTGAAGATCTGGTGGGCTTGCAGGCGAGGTTCTGATGGGCTTAAAGGTGAGGGTTTGATGGGCTTGAAGGCGAAGATCCGATTTGCTTCAAGGCGAGGGTCTGATGGGATTGAAGGCGAAAGTCTCATGGGCTTGAAAGCGAGGGTCATATGAGGATGAGGGAAGTGGTATCGGTGCTTGGGGGCTACGGGTCTCATGAGCCTGAAGGTGAGTGACTGATGGGCTTGCAGCCGAGGGTCTGATGGGCTTGAAGTCGAGGTTGTCTGATAAGCTTAAAAGCGTGGGTCTAATGGGCTTGAAGGCGAGGGTCTGATGTGTTTGAAGAAGAGGGTGTGATGGGCATGAAGAAGTGTGTCTAATATGCTTAAATGCGAGGGTTTGAAGGGCTTAAAATCGAGGGTCATTTGGTATTGAACTCGAATGTCTGATGGGCTTGAAAGCGAGGGTCTGATGGGCTTGAACTCGTGGGTGTGATTTTCCCTAAGGCGTGGGTATGATGGACTTGAAGGCGAGGATCTGGTGGGCTTTAGGGCGAAAGTCTGATGGGCTTGAGGGCGGGGGTCTGTTGGGCTTGAAGGTGAGGGTCTGATGGGTGTGAAGGCGAGGTGCTGATGTGCTTGAAGGCAAGGGTGTGATGGGCTTGAAGGCGAGGGTTTGATGGGCTTGAAGGCGAGGGTCTCATGGGCCTAAAGGCGAGGACCTGATTTTCTTTAAGGCGCGGGTCTGATGGGTTTGATGGCGGGAGTCTGATAGGATTTATGGCGAGGATGTGATGGGCTTGAGGGCGGGGTTCTAGTGGGCTTAAAGGCGAGGATCTGATGGGCTTGAAGGCGATAATCTGATGAGCTTGAAGGCGAGGGTCTGATGGACTTGAAGGCCTTCAAGGCGAGGGTGTTATTTGCTTGAAGGCGAGGGTCTGAAGGGCTTGAAGGCGAGCATCTGAAGGGCTTGAAGGCGATGACCTGATGGGCTTGAAGAAGAGGGTCTAATTGGGCACGAAGGCGAGGGTATGATGGGTTTGAAGCCGATGACCTGATGGGTTTCATGGAAAAGATCTGATGAGCTTGAAGGCGGGGGTCTGATGGGCTTGAAGGGTAGGGCCTGATGGGCTTGAAGGCAAGTGTTTGCTGTTTTGAAGACAAGGGTTTGCTGGCCTTGAAGGCGAGGGTCTGATGGGATTGAAGACAACTGTCTGATGACTTTGAAAGCGTGAGTCTGATGGCCTTGAAGACGAAGGTCTAATGGGCTGGAAGACTAGGGTCTGATGGGCATGAAGGCGAGGGTGTCATGGACTTGAAGGTGAGGATTTGATGGGCTTAAAGGTGAGGGCCTGATGTTCTTGAAAGTGAAGGACCGATGGGCTTGAAGGCAATGGCTTGATGGGCTTTATGTCGAAGGTCTGATGGGTTTCAAGAAGAGGGTTTGATGGGTTTGAAGGCCAGAGTCTGATGGCTTTGAATGCCTAGGTCTAATGGACTTAAATTTGAGGGTCTGATAAGCTTGATGGCGAGTGTTTAATGAGTTTTAAGGCGAGGGTCTTTTGGGCTTGAAGGCGAGGGTGTGATGTGTTAAAATGTGTGGGGCTGATAGGATTGAAGGCGAAGATCTGATGGGCTTGAAGGCTACGGTCTGATGGGGGTAAAGGTGAGGGTTTGATGGGCTTGAAGACCTGGGTCTGATGGCCTTGAAGGAGAGTGTCTGATGGGCTTGAAGGCGAGGTCCTAAGGGGCTTCAAGCTTAGGGCGTGATGGGCTTAAAGACGAGGGTTTGATGGACTTGAAGGCGAGAGTCTGATGGGCTTGATTTTGAGTGTCTGATGAACTTGAACCCTATGTTCTGATGTGTTTGAATGCCAGGATTTGATGGGATTGAAGGCCGGGGTTTGATGGGCTTCAAGTCCAGGGTCTGATGGGCTGGAAGGTGAGTGTTTGATATGCTTGAAGGCGTGGGTCTGATGCGTGTGAAAGAGAGGGCATTATTGGGCATAAACCCGAGGTTCTGATGGGTTTGACGACGATGGTCTGATGGGCTTGAATGCGAGGGTCTGAAGGGCTTGAAGGCCAGGGTCTGATGGGCCTTAAGGCCAGGATCTGCTGGGCTTGAAGGCAAGGGTCTGATGGATATGAAGGTGAGGTGTCTGACGAGTTTAAAGGCGATGATGTGATGGGCTTGAAGGCGAGGGTCTAATGGGCTTGAAGGCGAGTCTCTCAGGGGCTTTAAGACGAGGATCTGATGGGCTTTAAAGCGGGGATGGGATTGCTTTGAAGGCGAGGGTCTAAAGGGCTTGAGGGCAAGGGTCTGATGGGCTTGAAGGCGATGGCGTGATGGTCTTAAAGGAGAGAACTTTACTGGGCATGAAGGCAAAGGTATGATGGGTTTGAAGTCGATGGTCTGATGGGTTTCAAGGAAAAGATCTAATGGGCTTTAAGGCGAGGGTCTGATGATCTTGAAAGCGAGGGTCTGATGGGCTTGAGGGCGAGGGTATGATGGAATTGAAGGCGAAGGTTTGATGGCGTTGAAAGCAAGGGTCTAATGGGCTTGAAGGTGAACTGTCTGATGACTTTGAAAGCGTGGATCTGATGGCCTTGAAGGAGGTCTGATGGGCGTGAAGACTAGGGTCTGATGGTCATGAAGGCGAATGTGTCATGGGCTTGAAGGTGAGGACCTGATGGGCTTGAAGGCGAGGGCTTGATGGGCTTCATGGCGAATGTCTGATGGGATTCAAGGCGAAGGTCTGATGGGTTTGAAGGCTAGGGTCTGAAGGGCTTGAAGTCGACGGTCTATTGGGCTTAAATTTGGAGGTGTGTTGAGCTTGATGGCGAGTGTCTGATGCGTTTCAAGGCGAGGGTCTGATGGGCTTGAAGGTGAGGGTCTGATGGGCTAAAAGGTGTGGGAGTGATAGGATTGTAGGCGAATGTCTGATGGGCTTGAAGGCTAGGGTCTGATGGGCTTAAAGGTAATGGTCTGATAAGCATGAAGGCCTGGGTCCGATGGCCTTGAAGGCGAGGGTTTGATGGGCTTGAAGGTGAGGGTCCGATGGGTTTGAAGGCCAAGGTCTGATGAGCTTGAATGCGAGGACCTAATGGGCTAAATTTGAGGGTCTGATGAACTTGATGTTAAGGGTCTAATGAGTTTGATGACAAGGGTCCGATGGGCTTGAAGAAGGGGATCTGATGGGCTTGAAGGCGAGGGTCTGATGGGCTAGAATGTGTGGGAATGGTAAGATTGAAGGCGAGGGTCTGATGTGCTTGAAGGAGAGGGTCTAATGGGGTAAAAGGTGTGGGAATGATAGGATTGAAGGCAAGGGCCTGATCGGCTTGAAGGTTAGGGTCTGATGGGCTTAAAGGTGGGGGTCTGATTGGCTTGAAAGACTGGGTCTGATGGGCTTGAAGACGAGGTACTGAGGTTCTTCAAAGCTATGGCCTGATGGGCTTGCAGACTAGGGTCTGATGGGCATAAAGGCGAGGTGTCTGATCGAATTGATGGTGAAGGTCTGATGGGCTTGAAGGCGAGTGTCTCATGGCTTTGAAGGCGAGAGTTTGTTCTCCTTGAAATCGATGGTCTGATGGGTATGAAGGTGAGGGTCTGATGGGCTTGAAGTCGAGGGTCTGATGCACTTGAAGGCGTGTGTCTGATCTGCTTAAAGGCGACGACCTGATGAGCTTGAAAGCGAGGGTCTGATGGGATTGAAGTCGAATGTCTGATGGGCTTAAAGGCGAGGGTCTGATGGGCTTGAAGGCGAGGGTGTGATGTGCTTGAAGGCGTGGGTCTGATGGGCTTGAAGGCGAAAATCTGATGGGCTTATAGGCGAGAGTCTCATGGGTCTGGAGGCGAGGATCTGATTTGCTTCAAGGCGCAGGTCTGATGGGCTTGAAGGCGAGGGTTTGATTATCTTGAAGGCGAGGGTCTGATGGGCTTGAAGGCGAGGTGTCTGATAAGCTTGAAACCGTGGGTCTAATGGGCTTGTAGGCGAGGGTCTGATTTGGTTGAAGAAGAGGGTGTAATGGGCATGAAGGCGTGTGTCTGATATGCTTAAATGCGAGGGTCTGATGGGCATAAAAGCAAGGGTTTGTTGGGAGTGAATTCGAATGTCTGATGGGTTTGAAAGCGAGGGTCTGATGGGCTTGAAGGAGAGTGTGTGATTTGCTTGAATGCGTGGGTCTGATGAACTTGAGGGCGAAGATCTGGTGGGCTTTATGGTGAGGGTCTGATGGGCTTGAGGGCGGATGTCTGTTGGGCTTGAAGGTGAGGGTCTGATGGATTTGAGGGCGAGAAGCTGATGGGCTTGAAGGCGAAGATCTGATGGGCTAAATGGCGAGGGTCTCATGGGCCTGAAGGCGAGGATCTGATTTGCTTCAAGGCGCGGGTCTGATGAGCTTGAAGGCGAGGGTCTGATGATCTTGAAGGCGAGGATCTGATGGGCTTGAAGGCGAGGGTATAATGGACTTGAAGACGAGGGTTTAATGATGTTGAAAGCAAGGGTCTGATGGCCTCGAAGGTGAGCTGTCTTATGACTTTGAAAGCGTGGGTCTGATGGCCTTGAAGGAGGTCTCATGGACTTGAAGACTAGGGTCTAATGGGCATGAAGGCGAATGTGTGATGGGCTTGAAGGTGAGAATCTGATGGGCTTGAAGGCGAGGGCTTGGGCTTCGTGGCGAATGTCTGATGGGATTCAAGGCGAGGGTCTGATGGATTTGAAGGCCAGGGTCTGAAGGGCTTGAAGTCGAGGGTCTATTGGGCTTAAATTTGGAGGTGTGATGAGGTTGATGGCGAGTGTCTGATGCGTTTGAAGGCGAGGGTTTGATGGGTTTGAAGGCGAGGGTTTGATGGGCTTGAAGACGAGGGTCTGATGGGCTAAAAGGTGTGGGAGTGATAGAATTGAAGGCAAGGTTCTGATGGGCTTGAAGGCTAGGGTCTGAAGGGCTTAAAGGTGATGGTCTGATGGGCATGATGGCCTGGGTCCAATGGCCTTGAAGGCGAGGGTGTAATGGGCTTGAAGGTAAGGGTCTGATGGGTTTGAAGGCCAAGGTCTGATGAGGATGAAGGTGAGGGCCTAATGGGCTTAAATTTGAGGGTCTGATGAACTTGATGGCGAGGGTCTAATGAGTTTGATGGTAAGGGTCCGATGGGCTTGAAGGAGGGGATCTGATGGGTTTCAAGGCGAGGTTCTGATGGCCTAAAATGTGTGGAAATTGTAGGATTGAAGGCGAGGGTCTGATTGGGTAAAAGGTGTGGGAATGATGGGATTGAAGGCAAGGGTCAGATGGGATTGAATGTTAGGGTCTGATGGGCTTAAAGGTGAGGGTCTGATTGGCTTGAAAGCCTGGGTCTGATGCCCTTGAATGTGAGGGTCTGATGGGCTTGAAGGCGAGGTACCGAGGTTCTTCAAAGCTAAGCCTGATGGGCTTGAAGACTAGGGTCTGATGGGCTTGAAGGCGAGAGTCAGATGGGGCTTTATTTTTAGTGTCTGATGGGCATGAGCCCGATTCTCCGATGGTTTTGAAGGCCAGGGTTTGTTGTGTTTGAAGGCAAGGGTCTGATGGACTGGAGCGGAAAGGTCTGATGGGCTTGAAGGCGAGGGTCTGATGGGCTTGAGTGCGAGAGTCTGATGGGCTTGAAGGTGAGGGTCTGATGGGATTGAAGGCGAGGATATGATGGACTTAACGGCAAGGGTCTAATAGGCATGAAGGTGAGGTGTCTGATCAGTTTGAAGGCGTGGATCTGATCGAAATGATGGTAAAGGTCTGATGGGCTTGAAGGAGAGTGTCTCACGGCTTTGAAGGGGAGGGTCTGTTGCCCTTAAAATCGATAGTCTGATGGGCATGAAGGTGAGGGTCTGATGGGCTTGAAGTCAAGGGCCTGATGCACTTGAAGGCGTGTGTCTGATCTGCTTAAAGACGATGGCCTGATGGGCTTGAAAGCGAGGTCTGATGGGATTGAAATCGAATTTCTGATGGTCTTGCAGGCGAGGGTCTGATGGGCTTGAAGGCGAGGATCTGGTGGGCTTTAGGGCGAGGGTTTGATGTGCTTGATGGTGGGGTTCTATTGGGCTTGAAGGCGAGTGTCTGTGGGTGTGAAGGAGAAGGGTTGATTGGCTTAAAGACCAAGATCTGATGGGCTTGAAGGCGAGGTTCTGATGGGCTTGAATGCGAGGGTCTCATGGACCTGAAGTCGAGAATCTGATTTGCTTTAAGCCGAGGGTCTGATGGGATTGAAGACGAATGTCTCATGGGCTTGAAGGCGAGGGTCTGATGGGCTTGAAGGCGAGGGTCATATGAGGATGAAGGAAATGTCATCGGTGCTCGAAGGCAAGAATCTAATGGGTCTGAAGGCGAGCGTCTGATGGGCTTGCAGAGAGGGTCTGATGGGCTTGAAGGCGAGGTGTCTGATAAGCTTGAAACCGTGGGTCTAATGGGCTTGTAGGCGAAAGTCTGATGTGGTTGAAGATGAGGGTGTGATGGGCATGAAGGCGTGTGTCTGATATGCTTAAATGCGAGGGCCTGATGGGCTTAAAAGCCAGGGTTTGTTGGGATTGAATTTGAAAGTCTGATGGGCTTGAAGGCGAGGGTCTGGTGGGCATGAAGGCGAGGGTATGGTTTGCTTGAAGGCGTGGGTCTGATGAGCTTGAAGGCGAGGATCTGATGGGCTATTTGGCGAGGGTTTGATGGGCTTGAGGGCAGGTGTCTGTTGCTCTTGAAGGTGAGGTTCTGATGGATTTGAAGGTGAGGGGCTGATGGGTTTGAAGACGAAGATCTGATGGGCTTAAAGGCGAGGGTCTCATGGGCTTGAAGGCGAGGATCTGATTTGCTGCAAGGTGCGGGTCTGAAGGGCTTGAAGGCGAGAGTCTGATGGGCTTGGAGGCGAGGATCTGATGGGTTTGAAAGCGAGGGGCTAATGGACTTGAAGGCGAGTGTCTCTAGGGCTTGAAGACGAGGGTCTAATGGGCTTCAAGGCGAGGGTGTGATGGGCTTGAAGGAAAGTGTCTCAAGGGCTTGAAGGCGAGAGTCTGAAGGGCTTGAAGGCAATGGTCTGATAGGCTTGAAGGCGACGGTGTGATGTGCTTGAAGGCAAGGATCTGATGGGCTTGAAGGCAAGGATCTGATGGGCTTGAAGGTGAACTGTCTGATGACTTTGAAAGCGTGAGTCTGATGGCCTTGAAGGAGGTCTGATGGGCGTGAAGACTAGGGTCTGATGGTCATGAAGGCGAATGTGTCATGGGCTTGAAGGTGAGGACCTGATGGGCTTGAAGGCGAGGGCTTGATTGGGTTCATGGCGAATGTCTGATGGGATTCAAGGCGAAGGTCTGATGGGTTTGAAGGCTAGGGTCTGAAGGGCTTGAAGTCGACGGTCTATTGGGCCTTAAAAT
The DNA here is from genome assembly GCF_036320965.1 of Panulirus ornatus. Taxonomy (NCBI): domain Eukaryota; kingdom Metazoa; phylum Arthropoda; class Malacostraca; order Decapoda; family Palinuridae; genus Panulirus; species Panulirus ornatus. The sequence continues at coordinate 5,799,214 of NC_092277.1, read as the reverse complement.
TTGGAGGTGTGTTGAGCTTGATGGCGAGTCTTTATGTTGATGCGGGATTCAAGGCGAGGGTCTGATGGGCTTGAAGCGAGGGTCTGATGGGCTTAAAGGTGAGGGTTTGATGGGCTTGAAGGCGAGGGTTGATGGGCTTGAAGGCTAGGGTCTGATGGGCTTGAAGGTGAGGGTCTGATGGGCATGAAGGCGAGGGTCTGATGGCCTTGAAGGCGAGGGTTGATGGGCTTGAAGGTGAGGTCCGATGGGTTTGAAGGCCAAGGTCTGATGAGCTTGAATGCGAGGACCTAATGGGCTAAATTTGAGGGTCTGATGAACTTGATGTTAAGGGTCTAATGAGTTTGATGACAAGGGTCCGATGGGCTTGAAGAAGGGGATCTGATGGGCTTGAAGGCGAGGGTTCTGATGGGCTAGAATGTGTGGGGGAATGGTTTTAAGATTGACAGGCGAGGGTTCTGATGTGCTTGAAGGAGAGGGTCTAATGGGGTAAAAGGTGGTGGGACTGCAGGAATGATAGGATTGGAAGGCAAGGGCCTGATCGGCTTGAAGGTTAGGGTCTGATGGGCTTAAAGGTGGGGGTCTGATTGGCTTGAAAGACTGGGTCTGATGGGCTTGAAGACGAGGTACTGAGGTTCTTCAAAGCTATGGCCTGATGGGCTTGCAGACTAGGGTCTGATGGGCATGAAGGCGAGGGTCTGATGGGCTTGAAGGCAAGGAAGTGATGGGCTTGAAGGCGAGGGTTGATGGGCTTGAAGGG